>NC_043962.1:49592020-49722020 GCF_902148855.1 Sphaeramia orbicularis
TCCTTTAGTCACCTGCATCTGGAATGCACTTTAAAACTACAACAAAAGCAAGGAGTCTAGATTTACACCAAGCCCCGGCCCCTTTGGTGTTGACTACAGAGGGAAATCATTTTGGGGGTCTACCAGAAAAACGACAGCAAGAGGGGCCTGGTGCACTTGTACTATATCATTTCTGTGTATATAAAGTCTCCTTCCATGATGTGACATCCTCTCATAAACCTCTCATTAGGGCTACTTTTTCCCCATCACTGTCCAATCCTTTTGTATGATCATGTGACTGGATGCATGAGGGGTGACTGACGCTGGAGATAGACACTGTATTATACACATGGAAAGTTTTCATGCATCCTCAATGGTTTTGAAGCAATATGTGAGCATGAAGTAGTGCTCACAAGCTGCAAACTACCTAAACTAAATCGTAACATGACAGTACTTTGGCCTAATTGACACTACACTTAAATCCTGCAACTTTTAACAGATAAATCAGCTGCATCTTTATAATTTCTATACTGATCGAAACCCCCTATTTATTGAACTGATTATATTTATTACTGTAATGATGACTGCTTGTTATTGAAGGCGTTTGTGTAATATGGCTCTCGTGAGAGCTTTGTTTGTTCAGACTTCTGTCTAAGCTCTCCATGTGAGGAACATTGTGTATGTAATACACAACTGGATAGGACAGCTGTGGCAGGGTGATTCGTAGTTTGTTGTCTGCATGTTATAAAAAGATATGAAAGATGACCACAGTGTAAGTGAGACAAAACTCAAAACTGCCTCATCAATGCTTTTTTTTTTTTTTTTTTTTTTAATTTGAAAAATAGTGCAATAAGAGAAGTTGCCCAATGTGGAAATTCCCAGTGAAACTAATATACACTACATTTAAATGTTAGTGGTAGATGTGTTTTAGCAGCTGATCTTGTGTTTGTGTAAATTCCCTCCTATACCATGGTGCATCCACTACCTACTGGGATGTTGTCCTCATCATTGTCGTCATCATCTATTTTCCCTCGTGATCCTACTCAGCTTAGTCTTTTTTATCCGTGTTAAATTACAGCTTTGATGTGTCTTTTTCCTCTCATTTGCTACTGATCCTAAACACCACGTAGCACTTCCAAATACTAAAAATCCATAGAAGTAAGTTCAGTTTTTTGATGTTATATCAGATGTCCCATGTCGGTGTTTACTCTTCGGGCTGGTTACCGTCGTGGTTTGCTGCCATGTTCTGTAGTTTAGTACATGAAACAACTTGCTTTCATGTCATTTACATTCCGTATTTGCTGCACAATCAGAGGAAATTACCATGTCAATTAAATCTCATCATGAATTATAGGTAGAAATAAGATTGATTTGCTAGTTTTGTGTCTGTTGTCTATCCAGGAGAGACAGAATTGAAGGAAATCATAGCGAGACTGTGGGATGTTGAATGACCTTGTTCTCTGCTGTCTCTTCCATGAAGTCTGTTACTGGGTGAAGGATTTTGTGCCAAACTGGATTCAATACTGCAACAGAACATTATTTTCTTTGTAAAGATACACCTGTACATATATATTATGTAGAAAACACTCTGGAAATAGGAAAATATTTTTTTAAAGTGAAGATCTTAAAATGTAAAATCGCTCATGGCAAAGATTTTAGCTTGACTATTAATGAACCCTGTTAAAAAATACTGTGCTGTTTTACAATCAATCAATCACATAATCAGTCAGAACTGTGGCGCCGTCAGTCGCATTACCACTGTTGTCATCGTTATTGTCATCTGGTTGAACTGAGCCAGGGCAGGAAAAGCGCTAACACAAATAGTCTGAGCCAGTTTAGACCCCCGGTGAGAAGAAGGAGCTGATCTTCCATTAACACTTATGCCATGCCCCTCGCTGAGGTGCTCAGTTGTTGCACTTGGTCTTGTATATCTTACTGTGATAGCGTTCCACTGAGGAGAGTCCTGTACCTGCCGGGTGGGATCTGATTGAGCCGTTTGAGAGGACGGAGGAGAAACCAAGCCTCCATTTGGCTGTAAACTGAAAGTGCACTTTATTAGTGATGAGCTTCAATGCTTTAACATGAAGAACCACAGTCTAACACACTCATTGTTGAGCTTTCTCTCTTTGTTCAATAAAAAGACTATCAGCTGACTGCTGGACTGTTTGTTTTTCTTGAGTGGGCAGACCTGAATGTGTTACAGATCAGTCACTTCCTTCCCTCCACTTCATTATCACTATGTTGTATCCTGTGCAGAAGCATCCCCATGTAATAGTCATCCTGAAACACAATGATCTCTGAAAAAAAGCCTCAAGGCTTGCGTCTCACAAAGAAGTAAAACCTCATCATATGTCATCAAGTCTGTTCTGAGAAAGCTTAGACTGAAAGTATCTTCCGGTTTGTTTTGGGTTTCACTGAAAATTACACAACATGCCCATCTTTTTCAGCTATGAGCTTTGTGTCCTCTAGTCACTCCTGAATATCAGATAATCCAGCTGCCGGAAGTCTTTACTCTGTCTCTTCCCTGTGTTGATGTTCTCACTTTTTTCTCGTGTCTCACCACCTGTACAATTCCTGCTCTCAGTCTGAGGCAGCATCCAGCACGGAAACACACTGTTTTGAGTTCGACTCTGGTGTTATAAATCTCATACAGAAAATTGGATATTATACTTTGTGAATGCTCTCATGTTTGATTTGGCCACACAGCTAATTGATTTGTCAGTCAAATTTTACTAAAAGGAGTGATATTTGCTTTTTTTAAAAAATGGAATTATGCATTTAAAACATTTTCCCTGTGGTCTACATAAAACTGTAAATGCTCTGCTTAGTGTCTGAACTCTTCATTAATTCACTCCACAGGTCCATCTTCAACTCTATTCTGAGGAATGACCACCAGAAAGGTCATTTTGAGCGCTTTAAATGCGCAATGAGCCACTTCACACCCCACCACCTCCAGGTTGTTGACTGTACTCTGCTCTCTCTCATTCAACCACTGACTGAACATTTTAGGTAATCACTGCAAAGTTTGGTGACAGTGGTGAGGAAAAACTTTTAACAGGCAGAAAACCACAAGCAGTTCTCTGCCTTGACCAGATGGAGTTAAAGAGAGACAGTTAAAGGAAGAGAAAGATGAGAGAGAGAGTGTGGGAGAAGGGGGAGGGGATAGGGGGAGATTCTGAATGCACAGCAAACTGAATAATAACTGTTAAAAAGCTAGAACATCTGGTCTGGTCATTGCTAACTACTGGTAACTAGTACAAATAACCCATAACTCTTATCACTACTAGCTCCAAATACAGTACTACAGTGGATATACTGCTGCAGATGGTAGTACCGAAAACAGAAACCCTTACTAGCCATGTAATGATATGATAAACACTGATTGCAACTATGTGGATATATGAATAATGATGATGGAAGCAGAAGAGAAGCAGGACCCACAACAGCAGGTCCAGAGGCGATCCAGGGAAAAACCTGTGAGGACATAAGGCACAGAGACTCAGGGAAGAAGGAGAGGCAGTAACGAGTATTTACAGAGTGTGAATAGTTCAGAAGAGGAGGTCAGAGCAAGTATACGGTGAAAAAAAAAAAATCTATGCCTGAAGCCTTCCACCATGCCTTCATATCCTATCAATCTTTTCCTGACATTATGCTGAGACCTGCAGAACTGATGCTCTGACATGTCCTGCTACACCAGAGTGAATCATATTCAATATGGACAAAACTTGAATTTTGTTTGTAGCGAGTGCTGCTCAGATCCCTACAGGACCTGGGAGTCTGATCGAGGTATTGGATGGAGGTAGGACATCACGTACTGAGGTCAGTTTCATCAAGGTATTTAAGGCTGATCTACAGTCTTAGACCAGTTTAGTCCAAAGAAGACAGTTTGACATAGAAATAATATGTTTTCAGTCTAAAGGTTAACAAGCCCTCCATCCAGGACTGGTATCGCAACCTACTCTCCTGAGCCAGATGTGTCTCTTGTCTTTGGCTTTGTTTAAAAAAAAAAAAAAAAAAACTCCATATCCTACATTGTAAAATGTGCGCCTACAGGGGTTGGACAAAATAATGGAAACACCTTCACCTCAAGATGATAATGCCCCAATCCATACAGCTAGAATTGTTAAAGAAGGGCATGAGGAACAATTCTAATGAAGTTGAGCATCTGTCGTATGCCGCACAGTCCCCAGACCTCAACATTATTGAGCATTTATGGTCAGTTTTAGAGATTCAAGTAAGACGTCGAATTTCCACCGCCATCGTCTCTAAAAGAGGTGGAGGGTATTCTAACTGAAGAATGGCTTAAAATTTCCTGTTGGAAACAATTCACAAGTTGTATGAATCAATACCTCGGAGAATTGAGGCTGTAATTGCCGCAAAAGCGACCTACACCATATTAAATTATATTTGTTTGATTTTTTAAGGGTGTTTCCATTATTTTATCCAACCCCTGTATACTCTATAATGCAATGTAATATTTACAATTCTGCCTCCCGAATCAACTGAACCTGCCCTGAACTCCTGTCTCATATTGCCATGTTTTGTTTAGTTTTGAATAAAGTCGGATTTACCCAGAATGGCAGGGATAAATTAGTCCTACTTCAGTTAATCATGTAAATAGCTAAGTGTAAAACTGGTACATTAGAACCTCTATATGTGAAGTACACAGTCTGACCAAAAAAGAAAAAGTCCCCACCTGGAGTTAACTGGATTTAAGAAAATATGTGTGGAGCCGTCTATTGGATAATTACTGCGTGGTTAATGTATTTAACCCAAGCTGTAATGAGGACCTCTCCTTTCTTAAACCAAGCAATTGCTGGGGATATGGGTGACAATTCCAGGAATCATCGGACTTGTGGAAGAGAGGTTATGGAGCATAAGACCATTTTAATACATGGATCAGCCACAGAGTCCAGACCTGAACTCCACTGAGTCTTTGGGATGTGCTGGATAAGACTTACACGGTGGTCTGACTCTCCCCATCTTCTTGTTGGAAAAATCAGCTATGAGGTAAAAGTGCTGTGATATTACATGAGCACTGTGTCCGTATAAAAGATGAGCACGTGTCCTGAAAGTCACAGCTTAAGATAGTCCAATTGCATGTCGGGAGTGTTTTTTGGTCATAAAGTGTGTATTATTTACATCTAATCCTGTAGATCACATTGGTGAAACTGGCCTCTGGAAGCATGAAATCTGCACCTAAAACCATCCTTTCATTTTCAATGCGGAAAATGAGCCTAACCCTAACTTGCCTGTCTTCAGTGATATTTTCAGGCCTAAGCAAGTTGAATTAACTTTGAAAGGCAGGAACGGCTGCCATAGGTAAAGAAATGAAATTGACATGGTGGCCAAAGTGTTAATGCTGTAACCTGGTTATTTTGTGGAAAACAAGATGGGTGCCCATTGTCCCCCTCCCATGACCGTTGATTGGATTTATATCCCACTGCTACTACTTGCGCAAACCAGTTTTAACTTAGATTGCGCAATTTGCCCCTGCTCACTCATGCATGAAAACCTGGGTCTGTAAATTGGGAGCAAATATCCACCAATCCCCTACTTAGTAGGCGACATCCATAAAAGAATATTCCAAAAATTATCAAATGCGAAACTGGGGTAATTTTTCATGTATTTTTTTTATTCACCCTGTAGGAAGATTCTCATTTTCTTAAACCCACAAAGACCCAAACATCCACCACTGACCAAAATCTTCAATATATAAACTGTTTAATCCCTGTTTATCCACTAATCCATGTAAATAATTGGTGTAAAAGTGTAGTTTGTCCATCTTCTCACGGTCACAGATATGACCCATTTGGACGTTCAGGAGGCTCTGTAGTGAACTATGGAAGCACCGTCATCTTCTACAACATGATTCATCAGCAAATCCCATGGAGTTGGATCAGTACAGTGGATGGAGCACACTGGGTTTATGTTCAGTTAATGCCAGATTTTGCTGAAAAAGTCACTTTTTTCAGTTTTCTTTATTTTTTTTTTTAATATAATAGTCCTCAACTTTACTCTGAGCTTTATATGAACATCTATATGATCAGTGAATTAAATATAGGAAAATACCTAATGTCTACTGAAAAAACTCAAACTAAAGAGAATAATATTACAGTAAATGGTGATAAATCACTTAAAGGTTAATATAGAGAAAAAAAATTTGGGAACTGACACAAATGTCACACTGGGTCCTTATGGGTTAAAGCACAAAATATAAAATTCTGGGACTCCCATTCTGACAAACCGGAAGAGCCATTTTACAGTGACACGACTCACTGCAGAGGGCTTAGCGATATAGATGAGTGTTTAATGCCTCACTGCCATCAGACTGTACAACACCAGCAGTCTGATGAGTCCCACGGTTAATGATGGCCCACTTTTGTCTAGTCTTCTTAGTTGGTTTTATTGAGCAGATGAAAAAATTAAAATTCGACATAAATTCATCTATATTTGTAAAAAGTAAGAATACTGTTATTGCTGCAAATTAAAATATTTCACTTTTCATGGTTCTTCCACACATGCTGGATTTCATTGTCCATTTAAGAGAATTACACGGTATCTCTTGCCACCTGTGGAGTCCATGTCTGAGTCACGGATCACTGTGGCATTGACGTCATCATTTCTACACTCTCAACTGCAAAGGGCAACCCTGAATTACTAATTATTTTGATCACACTTAATTATGATGATCAAGTGCATCATTCATTCACCCACATCAGCCAAAGTAGCGTTGAGTAAAAACCACCTGCATGTTAAATAAACTGATAAATTAAAAGAGACACACATACATGACCCGGAAAAAACTGGTCACATTATGGAGCTATTAACATTCACAGCATCTTCATTATGCAACATAAAGTGTAAATGTGTGGTCACAGAGTCCATTCTGAAGGGGCATTGTGGTGTGGTGTGACCGAGCGTGTGTGTTGCTTGATAATTTTGTAGTTATATGTTCAAAATGAAGCTACAGTGAAACCCACAGGTGGTCTGCGGACATGAAACTGACCTCCCCATTCTGTTTCTATGAAAAGTGCCAAAGCGATTACCAAGAGGCACTTTGTCTCCCGCAGAGGAAGCTGTTGAAGACGGATACATGAAGACTCACACACAAACAATAATAAAGATGTAACAAATAATGGTGTTTCCATGTTTTTGACACATTTTTGCTTCTTCCCAGAAACCGAAGGTATCTGTTAGGTGACGCAAAGAGCAGCGAGACATTGTGTTCAAAACAGTTTTACTCTTGTACAAGGACACAGAAAGAAGGAGAGTACAGTAACTTTTTGGCTTAGAACCAGGGTATCTGCTTCAGTGTGGAGGTCAGGTGTGATTCAGCTTTTGTTCTGTTTGCCGTTTAACATTAACCCTTTAACAACAGCAATCTCTCCAGCACTGCATTTTGCACTTTACAGCATTCCAAATTACTGTTACTCCTGATATGTTTGTGCTAGCCACAAATTCAAATGGCATTAGAAAGCTGAGATCCTGAGTGTTCTGACACTATATAACACTTTATTCCCACACTCTATTACAAGTAGAAAGGAACTGTTTCAGAGGCTTCCACACAGGCTAAAAAAACACCTGGAAATAACAAAAATATAAAATCATTTACAATTGTGGTTAAAGAAAGAGTGCAACATAATTGTCTATGACTATCCTGATCACCTATCTGTTTATCTGTAAATTACCATTCATTTTTATCTATATACATGTATTTGTTTTTATTAGTGGTTTTTGCATTTTGAGATCCAGGTTGGGTTGGAATGGGGTCACCATCAGTTCGGGGGGTACTTTGTGTGTCACAAAATATTGCATCATAAATGTGAATTTCTTTCTTTTTTCTATTGTACTTTAGGAGATGCACACTGAAAATAAATAAAAATGTATCCAAAAAAAAATAAAAAAAAATGAAGCATAATAGGGATACTGAATGTTCAAGACCAAAAAAGCATGTTTGAGCTAGATGTTAAATAGATGAAGTTTATTTCTCTGCAATCTCAGAAAGTTTCATTATAGAGATTTACAGTTGTTTCTGATAATAAATGTGCTAAAAACTTCAAGTCTGTTTTTTTTTTTAAACTAAAACACACTGTTTTAAGCATTTATTATTTATAATAATGCAAATTAATGGCCAGATATTGTAAAGTTAAGTTCTTCTTGAAAACAAAGGTGCAAAAGAATTTGCAAAAAAGACCTTTTCAGACACTTTTATTGCAACAGAAAACTTGAAGACTCATAGGCGGCCTGTTACAATGTTATAATGTTTATAATGGCAGTCTTAAGAAGATGGATTTTGAGCCAGTTCTATGGCCTTAAATGGCTTACTCTGATTTGGTTCTTTACTTTACTGTGTTGTCTCACAAAACAAAGATCTCCAGAATTTAAAAAAAAAGGCCAGTGAGTAAGACAGAGAATGAAACATCCACTATGTTTGCACTTTTGCTCCAAAAATCTGAAAAACATACATAGACACATTTTTTCACCGTGTTAAATCATGCAACACAATCCTGAGCCCTTACTCCACGGCTATGTGTGACATCCGCATCAAGAGCAGGCCAAACAAGCCCACTGTTTTGTGTTAATTATGGGAACAGTGTTCTAAAATACATTTGATGTGAATTCCTTTGCAAAGTCACCAAGTCAGTGAGTCTGTCTGGACTTCCACCTGTCAAGTGGATTCAACAGACCTGTACTGTCACTGTATGGAGCTTTCTGGTAAAAATGTCCACCATAAAACATGCTGAATGTATGTCAGAGCAGGATGTTATATTATTAGGTCACATCAAATTTGTTGAAGCTGAAGCTCTGTATCTACTGTCACAGTTAAACAATACAGATCTTGGACTTCCTAACTGGGACATTTACATAAGCCTGAGATAGTGCCAGCGTCCTCCTTACCCTACTGATTTAGTCATTCACAAACAAACCACGCGTCTCGTTTTTCCCCTTTGGTCTAGTTTTTTCGGGCCGACGCCTCCTTGACTATGTTTTGATGTAAGTGTGTCAGAGATTTGGCCCGTCTGCTTTTCTCCACGACCTGAGGAAGATGTCACAAAAAAGGTTTTGACGTCAGTTAATACAGGCACTCAGCTGAAATGACATCTCTTTGGAGACCTTCCTGGCTGTGGTGCCGTGGTCCCTGGAGAAGTGGGTATACTCTCAATTTTTGGCTTTTTATTTTTTTTAAAATCCACAAAAATGCAGTTTTAGAAACAGTGACATGTAAGACTATTCTATTTAGTTTACCCAACACCATCAGTAGTATTTGCTCACTATTATAAAATTACAGTGGCACAGTTTTGGACAGACAAGGATGCACATGTCATTTCTTTTTTTTATTCTTTTGGCAAGTATGCAAGAAATACCAGGAAGTCCATTAGAAAAACAAACATCAACAAAACATCGTCTCTTTCATTTTAGATGTAGTGGAAGCACATCGACTCTGAGAGCCTTTATAGATCTACTTATTCCTCTGAATTACTTAGGACTTAGCACTGATTGCCCTTGTGTGGAAAATTGAATAGAAGGGACTGCTGAAAATAAAACTCATCCCATGAGATTGTGAGTTTACAGGACCTTTGGGACGCATTAGTCCACCACAGGCCATGCCCACAATTACTCACATTTTGGCAGTTCCATGTATCCTATTACCTAACAAGAACATTTATAATGACAGGAAATGGCTATAGTTTTAGCTCTTATTGCTTTGAGAATAAAGTATACAATGCTATGAAGAATTCTTATTCACTCTTACATGTTTACTTGGGAAGTTATTTTACAATGCACTCTAAGCCTATTAAGACCCAGTGCTATTTTTGTGGCAGTTTGCAAATGAAATTTTCCTCTCTATTTCACCTTTTTTAGGCAAGGCAAGTTTATTTGTATAGCACATTTCAGCAACAAGGGCAATTCAAGGTGCTTCACACAGGACATTGAAATACAACGACAGGAAAAAAAAACACCATTTAAAACATTATAAAAGAAAAATGTAAAAACAGCAAGCAAGAAAACCAAGACATAAAATAAAAATAAATAAATAAAATAAAATAAAATAAAATAAAGTGAAATGAAATAAAATAAAAACACACACACATTAAGTAAGAGTTGCAGTGCAGAGTTTCGAAAGAGAATAAAATTGAAAAAGTCAAAAGCCTTTTATTCAAAGGCAGCAGTGAACAGGTGAGTCTTTAACCTTGACTTAAAGGAACTCAGACTCTCAGCAGACCTGATATTTTCTGGTAGTTTGTTCCAGATATATGGAGCATAGAAACTGAACGCTGATTCTCCATGTTTAGTTCAAACTTTGGAACACAGAGCAGACCTACCCCAGACGACCTGAGTGGTCTGGATGGTTCATACTGGACTAGAAGGTCTCTGATGTATTTTGGGCCTAAACCTTTCAGTGCTTTATATGCTAGCAAGAGAATTTTGAAGTCTATTCTCTGAGAGACAGGGAGCCAGTGTAGAGACCTCAGAACTGGACTGATGTGGTCCACTCTTGGTCTTAGTGAGGACTGGAGCAGCAGCATTCTGGATCAGCTGCAGTCGTCGGATAGACTTTTTAGGCAGACCAGAGAAGTTACTGTTACAGTAGTCAACTCGACTAAAGATAAATGCATGGACAAGTTTTTCAAGGTCCTGCTGTGACATCAGTCCTTTAATCCTAGAAATGTTCTTCAGGTGATAGTAAGCTGACTTTGTAATTGTTTGTATGTGGTTTTTAAAATTCAGGCCTGAATCCATGACAACACCCAGGTTCCTGACCTGGTCTGAGGTTTTTAACTGAAGTGACTGGAGCTGTATGCTGATTTTAAGACGTTCCTCCTTGGGTCCAAAAACGACTACCTCAGTTTTTTAAGTGATTTATCATATTTATTCTAATATTATCCTCTGTATTTAGTGTTTTTCAGTATAAATCAGGTGTTTTTCCCTATATTTAATTTCCTGATCATGTAGATGTTCATGAAAATTCAGAGTAAATTCAAAGGTTTTTATTTTACAACAAAGAGAATCTTATGAAAAAGTGACTCTTTCAGCAAGTGTTTGAGGCTGAACCTCAGTAAAAGGATTGCTGGTTGAGGCGGCAGATTATGGACTATGATTCCGGTCAGAGAATCAAGGCACGTGGAGAGAGATATCTGTTCAGTTTCCTTTAATGAGATTGCAGGACGTGGACATCGGTTCACAGCATTTGGTTGTGTCTAAGAAAGTGTGTGTATATGTGTCTGTGTGTGTGTGTGTGGTCTGAAATAAAGAAAGGCAATAAACTGTATAAGAAAAGCATTCTACACAATGAACAAACATCTAAATGAAGAATAAACTGCTGTATGAGCATAAGATTACCAAAATTACAATTAGCAGAGGCAAAGCATGCTAAGCAACATGAAAACATTACATACTGAATGTTGAACAAGTAATTTAACCTTTAACAACAATAAGCAGGGTCATAATTATCACCTACTAACTCAAACCTGCACATAATAATTCCATGCAAACACAAACTGTAAAAGTGAACAAATTATACATCATTAGAAAGCAGAAAACACTTACTTTCTGTCAAGAACGCACAGATAATAGAACAAACACCAAAGTCCATTACACACAGTCCGCTGCTCCTCAGTGTCACTGGGCTCTGCAGCTTGCCAGTGTGTCCAGACATGCCCAGACATGTTTTACTGCCAGCCCTCTGTACCAGCAGATGGTGCTGTTGAGCACTTAGATGAAACCTTACTTTGTAGGGCTTTCTCACACGGCCGCCCCCAAATGTCTGTCTTGGGGACATTTGTACTGCTAGAGAAAGTCCATCAGTTTATGTCATCCTCCAAGTCACTGATCTTGGGTAACTGGATGAGCCGGGCGACAGGTCGGACATAGGTCTTGTCTTTGACCTTGATAGTGGCTGTCCTGATACGTCCATCTACTCCAGGGTAAACCTCAACCACCTTTCCCACTGGCCAGAGAGCCCTTGGGAGTTGTGGATCAACTATCAGAACTACCTGGTCCACAGCCAGCGGGTTTCCGTCGGTCCTGCCATTTTGATCTTCCCTGTAGGCTTGGCAGGTACTGCCGGATGAATGTGGACCAGAAATTGTCAGCTAGCACCTGACTATGCCTCCATCGTCTTGTTCCCAAAATACTGCTGGAGTCATACAGGGCCTGTGGCAGTGAGGAGTCACGACGTCCCATAAGCAGAATGTTTGGCGTAATGGGGTCAGGGTCAGCAGCGTTGGCTGAGACATATCCGAGTGGCTTAGCATTTAAAATCCCTTCAACTTCTGTGAGAACGGTGTGCAGAACTGGCTCTGGCACTGACTGCTCTTGGAGGATGACTCTGAGCGCTGTTTTGACAGATCGGACCTCCCGCTCCCAGGCACCGCCGAAGTGTGGAGCACTTGGGGGGTTGAACTGGAAAGAGATCTTCTGTCTCGCCAGCTGATCCTGTAGCTCAGGTGCCATGGCATCAAAGGCCTCCCGTAACTCCCGTTCTCCACCAACAAAGTTGGTCCCGTTATCACACAGGAGTTCAAACGGTGTGCCACGCCTGGCAATGAATCGACGTAAGGACAACAGGAAAGCATCCGTGTCAAGGCTCTCTAGCAAGTCGAGGTGGACACACCTGGTAGTTAGACATTTATACACGATTCCCCATCGCTTTTCGGTCCTGCGGCCAATCTTCACAATGAATGGACCAAAACAGTCCACTCCTGTTGAGTAGAATGGCGGCTTGTAGAGGCGCAACCTGCAAGGTGGGAGATCCGCCATCCTGGGAACATTTGGCTTGGCACGCCATAACTGGCATTCCCAGCAGCTGCGCTGATGCCTCCTTATTGCCTCCCAGCCACGAAGGACCCAGTACTGACGTCGCATCTCGGCTAACACCCGTTCCGGTCCCGGATGGAGGAGCTTGTGATCAAAGTTCTGGATCAGTAGTTTGGTGATCTGGTGTGCTGGGTCCAGAATGATCGGATTTATGGCATCTGCTTCTAGATCTTTCGCATGCCGCAGTCTACCTCCAACGCGAAGTAGTCCTGTGGCGTCATCATACTCAGGTGAGAGTGTGACCAGACGACTGTCAGCTGGAATGGGTCGACTGGCCTTAAGGGCCTTTAACTCATCAGAGAAAGAGTCCTGCTGAGCCTGAGCCAGGAGTAGCTTCTCTGCTGAGATGTAGGTGGCCGCGTCTGCAGCCTGACAATCACTGGAGGCAGCCACCCCATGAAGGGAAGTGACAGTAGTCTTAACTAGATCGTCCCAGGTGTGAAACTGAGTCGGATCAGGAAGATCTGGGTTCCGAGCCTCCAAAGTAATACAGACAAGGGTGGACTTCCTGAGTTCAGCAGAGTCAGGCTCAGCTGTGGCTGGTGTGGGTATAGTCGGCCACTGGTCAGGAGGCAGATGAAGGAAATCCGGGCCATTAATCCAGCGGTGAGGATGCACCAAATCTGAAAGCTTCAGACCTCGTGTTATGTCATCTGCTGGATTTCTCGCGGAGTCCACATACCTCCAGCTTGCTGCCTCGGTAAGGGTTTGAATCTCCGCTACACGTGTGCCAACGAAGACCTTGTAACGGCATGACTCTGATCCCAGCCACTGGAGCACCGTTGTGGAGTCTGACCAGAGGAACGTCTGCTGAATGGGTACAGTCAGCTCTGTCTGAATAAGCCTGGCGAGCTGAGCGCCAGTGAGCGCTGCACTGAGTTCCAGACGTGGCATGCTCAGGCGTTTCTTCGGTGCCACTCTGGATCTGGCTAGCACAAAGGAAGTATAGACATGACCTTGATCGTCGACTGTGCGTAGGTAAGCCACTGAACCATACGCCCTTTCTGATGCATCACAGAAGATGTGAAGCTCCCTGTATGCTGTAGGTTCGTCTGCACACAGAGGTACGTAGGCCCGTGGGAATTCAAGGTGAATGATATCACAGAGCTCATTCACCCAAGCTGTCCATTGTTCCCTCAAAGACTGGGTTTCGATCTGGTCGTCCCATCCAATGTCTTGCTTCCAGATATCTTGGATAAGGATTTTAGCCCTGGTTGTAAAGGGAATGATAAAGCCTAGTGGATCGTATTGGCTTGCTAGGGCTTTATAAATGTTCCTCAGGGTTGGCTCAAGGTGGTCCGCTGGACGCAGCTTAAAGCCCAGAGAATCACTAAGGCAGTTCCACCGGAGGCCCAAGGTTGACTCTTGCAGGTTGCTTCTGCCTTTAGACAGCCAAAGGTCACAGCTCTCTGCTTTGGCCTCTGGGGGAAGGTGTTCAACCACTGCTGGCACATTACTTGCCCACTGCCTGAGGTCAAATCCTCCTTCCAGGAGTAGCTGGCGTAGGTCGTCGATGAGAGCTTTGGCTTCAGCCGGAGTATGGGTGCTATGTAGACAATTGTCCACATAAAAAGAGTGCTCCACGACCTTGACCAAGTTGGACTTGTCACCACAGGTGTCCTGAACATGACGCTGAAGAGCATATATAGCACAACAGGGGCTGCATGTAGTGCCGAATGGCAGCACCTTCCATTCATAGATGGTTGGCTCCTCCTCCTTCTGCATGTACCTCCAGATGAACCTCAACACGGGTGTGTCAGTAGGCTGCAGGCGGATCTGATGGAACATAGCTTTTATGTCCCCGCTCACAGCAACCGAGTGCCGACGGAACCTCAGCAGAACACCAAGTAGGGAAGGCCCTAAGGTTGGTCCGGGCAACAGTAGCTCGTTCAGGGACTGTCCTTGGTATTGGAAAGAACAGTCAAAGACAACTCTGTCCTTACCATTATGGTGGACCATGTGGTGTGGTATAAACCATGACTCTGTTGACTGGCCCGCTTCTCCTGGTGAGACCTTCGATATGTAACCGGCTTCTTCCAGCCTCCGGATCTCAGCACAGTAAGACTTAGCTTGTGTGGGATTCTTACTGAGCTTCCGCTCTGTGCTGCGAAGCCTGGGGATTACTGCTTCCACAGAAGCATGGAGAGTGATGTCAGTTGTGCAGCGCAGAAGAGGGGTGGCGTAGCGTGGGATACCATCTACTGTTACTCTAGTGGTGGCTGTCTGGAGTAGATTGAGAGCTTGTTGGTCTTCCCGTGAGCGAGTGGCAGCCTTCTCATTGTAGGGTAATGTGTCCATTTGCCAGAGGCGCTCCACGTTCCTGAAAAGCTCACTGGAAGCTGAGGCGGTAGCGATATGCCGGCATTGCTGGACCCCAGGTGAAAAATGGACAGCATCAACTGGCCCTTGAAGTGACCAGCCCAGCTGGGTGCAAATGGCAATGGGTCCGCCTGGTGGTCCTGCATGCACTGGTTGGACTGGGGTAATCAGGTGAGGCATGTCAGATCCAATTAGCAGTAGAGGTTGGGCACGGTTCACCGGTGGTAAGGGCAGCTCTCTGAGATGCTTGTATTTCTGCTGCAGCACGGCAACGGGATAGGTGTGTTCGGTGAGAGCCAATCCCTCTGCGGTGAAGGCATGAGATATCACATGCTTCTCGGATGGCCGTAATGGTGATGACACCTCCAAGGAGACTGATGCGCCATTGATTTGCATAACACTTTGGTGCACAGTCTGCAGGGGTAGAGTCTCTGGGTGGCATTCGAGGTTGAGCTGTTGCACCACTTGCGGAAGGACAATGCTCCTCTCTGATCCGTCATCGAGAACTGCATAAGTTTCCATCTTCCGGTTGCCGTTATGAAGGATGACCTTGACCACTTTCAGCATTACTCTCTGCGATCTGTTGGGCCGGTCCAGATACACCTTGGTGGGGAGTAGACTGACCGTGTACACTTTCTGCTTGGTTTCCTGAACTGACTCGTGCAAGACAGTGAGGTGTGTTTCCTTACAGGTCTTACAAGGGCGCTTAAGAGTACATCGGTCCTCGGTATGATTGCGTCCACATTTCCAACACCGTTTGCCATCCTTGAGCCACTTTAAGACCTGGTCAGTGTTCAGCTTCTTGAACTCCTCACAGGAGTTAAGGTAGTGGTCACGACTGTCACAATATGGACAGTAAGGTTTAGGCTTCGATTTGGACTTTGCCTGTGTATGCTCTGCCCCAGTTGTCTCTTCCCTGGTTTCCTTCTCAGCTACATTGAAGTACACAGTCGTTGGCTTCTCTTTGCGTTGGGCAGTTCGCTGATCTTTCCTAGCTGGTCGGGGGGTATCAGTTTGATACAGTGCTGCTGCTCTACTTGAAATGCGCTTTGCTTGAGACTTGGTTTGGAGCCAGGTAGCCAGGTCCTGAAGGGTGTAAGTCCTGTCGGTGCCAGTCTGCAGAATACCGTATCGCAGGCAGTACTCAACAAACCCATCGCGGTAAGTAGGAGGCATCTTACTTAGTAAGCGATCCACATGGGAGCCACAGTGGAGCTCATATCCATTTTGTCCCTCAAGGGTCTTTAACATGCCTACCAAGGACTGGACGGACAAGGCGAATGAGTCAAAGGCATTGGTGTCACCCATCTTGAGAGCAGGAGCATTCAGTATGGCACCTAGCTCGCTCTGGACGAGCTGTCGTGGCTGCCCGTACTTATCTTGTAGAGCCTGCAGTGCACTCGTATATGGTGCTGGGTCATGCATGTACGACTTGGCAAGCTGTAGTGCGCTTGGGAGCTTGATGTGTCCTATCAACACTTGATATTTATATTGCTCACTGAGGTGAAGGTTGCTTCCCAGTATATTGTCTAGTGCAAGCTTAAGCAGAGCAAAGTCGCTCTCCCGGCCACTCTCGAATACAGGCAAGGAAGGTCGAGGGATTCCAAGGGTTGCTGCCAGAAGTAACTCAGCTCCGGGTAGTGGTGTGTAACCAGAGTAGGGAGCGGAGAAAACTGGAGCAGTCTGCTGCCCATGGTGAGTCGAGAGAGGTGGGGGAGCTCCTTGGCTGGTATGTTGAGCAGTGCTGAATGGCTCCATAGCCGGTTGACTGTAGCTGTAAGAGGGTTGATATGCTGCTGAAGACTGGGACTCTCCTTGCTTGGCAGGAGGTTGGTTGAAGGATGAACTAGCTGCCTGTGCTGGGCCACTGGGCCGTTGTGACTCAAGAGACGATGCCACCTGAGGTATTGTATAGGCCAGAGGTGTTGAAGTGAGGACCTGCACTGAAGGTTGTGGTACAGGTTGTATCACAGGGGCGATTGCTTGGGCAGGTTGAAATCTCCCAGACCTAGGTGCCGTGGGTACTGGACCCTGGAGCTGTGCTGATGGGTTTGCCAGAGGGACAGGTATCACTGGGGTGGCAGTAGGTTGCAGCATCGGCTGTGGTCCAGTCAGAGGGGCAGTAGAGACTGGAATGATGTGTTCCATCACTTGTGAGGGAGGAATGCATGGGCGCACCACAGGAGCAGGTGTGGCAAGTAACTGGGTGGATGGTGATGGCTGGGAGGTGAATGAGAGTATGCCAGCTTTACTTGCCTGCACTGGTGGTGGTAAGTCCAGGAAAGGGTTAGACTTGTCAGAGGGTGCAGGTGAAGGTGTCCTGCTACCACCAAGCATTAATGAACGAAGCTTGGCGATCTCAAGGTCCTGTTCAGCTCTCGTCAAGAGCCGCTGCCTTTCTAGCCGCTTAGTGAGTGCTTCTCTGGCTTTAAGTGCCTCTTCTTGGAGCCGCTGTGCTTCTTTCGCTTGATCATCAAGCAGTTTACACTCCAAGTCAGCTTGAGTCTCGTGCTCGATCAAACGGCGAATATCTTCCAGTTCCAACTGCTTTATTCTCTCTTCCATGATTGCAGCTTGTGCAGTTGAGAGACCCTGAGTGGGATATGTACCAACAGAATAGCATGTGCGCCTACTAGACCTGCTCGGGTTGCTGCTGTGGTGGCTGTTGGAGCGGGAAACAGTAGCATGAGGAGCTGGTCGCACGGATGGCTGGAATCCAACTTGGAAGTCTTCCAGGTAGGTAGGTAAGCGGTGCTCTCTCTGTGGATGGATCCGGGGCTCTGCAGTATCTGATGCTGCATTGTGGTCCATGATCTTCTTCTTTGACTGCACTCAATCCGGCTCGAAGGACCAATGTTTGAGGCTGAACCTCAGTAAAAGGATTGCTGGTTGAGGCGGCAGATTATGGACTATGATTCCGGTCAGAGAATCAAGGCACGTGGAGAGAGATATCTGTTCAGTTTCCTTTAATGAGATTGCAGGACGTGGACATCGGTTCACAGCATTTGGTTGTGTCTAAGAAAGTGTGTGTATATGTGTCTGTGTGTGTGTGTGTGTGTGTGGTCTGAAATAAAGAAAGGCAATAAACTGTATAAGAAAAGCATTCTACACAATGAACAAACATCTAAATGAAGAATAAACTGCTATATGAGCATAAGATTACCAAAATTACAATTAGCAGAGGCAAAGCATGCTAAGCAACATGAAAACATTACATACTGAATGTTGAACAAGTAATTTAACCTTTAACAACAATAAGCAGGGTCATAATTATCACCTACTAACTCAAACCTGCACATAATAATTCCATGCAAACACAAACTGTAAAAGTGAACAAATTATACATCATTAGAAAGCAGAAAACACTTACTTTCTGTCAAGAACGCACAGATAATAGAACAAACACCAAAGTCCATTACACACAGTCCGCTGCTCCTCAGTGTCACTGGGCTCTGCAGCTTGCCAGTGTGTCCAGACATGCCCAGACATGTTTTACTGCCAGCCCTCTGTACCAGCAGATGGTGCTGTTGAGCACTTAGATGAAACCTTACTTTGTAGGGCTTTCTCACACAGATATTGTGCAGTTTTGGTGTCGCAGGGCATTCCGCGCATGCCGGCTGCCGGCTGCCACGTCAAGTGCTGTCAACATCTCTGAAGAAGGCGAATGCTGATCACCGAAATTGCACAAGGTCTGAAAAAAGAAGTTAAAAACTTTGACTTAATAAGAAGACATGATACACGTTTGAGACAAATAACATACACTTCAATCGGACACTTATAATTTATTTTCCCAAGCCATGCAGAGCCGCAACATAAGGATGAAAGAGCTGCATGCGGCTCCAGAGCCGGGGTTGCCGACCCCTGCTCTATACTGTAGCTGTGGAGCATATACGATCTGTGCTCTGTAGGCTGTCAATGGTCAGCTGTGTTTGCTGTTTGAAACATGGATAATAAAAAGAGCAAGGGTGGTGTGGAGAAAGCAAGATTTAAAAAGAGGAAAGCTCTGGAAGCAAAGGCAGCCAAATGTGACAAAATCTGCAACTTTTTCACAAAAACGACCTCCCGGTTGGAAACACCTAATGAGGACGATGAACCGGGTAAACCACCTTTCAAGTTAGTTAATTATCGAGTCAATAAATTGTGTGGCATTGTGGCGTGGAACATAACGTTATGCAATTTAAATAATAGTATGATGTGACGCCACATAACTGGGAAACTTTGTCTTATAGCTCCTCAGAGTCAGAAAGCAGATCCAGCACCAGACACTAGCCATGAGCCCACAAGTCCAGAGTGGGCAGGTAGGACTGCTCAGAGAGGGAAGATTTTTAGAATAAATAGGCTCCAATGATGGTGTAGGCCTGTTCAATATGAAAGGTGCTCTGAGATGCTCCAGGATTCAGCACAACATGAATGAAACTGACATCAAGGCTTTGCAAAATAGAAGATTTGTGTTGAGAATTATGAGCATTTTTAAAATGTGCTTTAGTGTCAGAAGCAGAGCCAGGAGCCAGTAGTGATGAGGGGATTGCTCCTGTCAATATGGAAGGAAAAGGTGAGCTGTTGGAACAGACTGTGTGAACAAGCATTAGTTCCACTAAAACCACTTTCTATACCCAAACGATAGTCCTGACCTATTATATTTTTTATTATTAACAGTGAGACAGTAAATACACAAAGCCCACAACTGAAAGGCAATAGCATAAAGTAATATTAAATAAGCCTGCATATTTTGCCAATGTAAATATCTTAATTGGTTAAGTAAGTCAAAATGTCTGTAGATATTATTTTTTATTGTGATACAGGTGCAGGCGAGTCTAGGGAAACTGGAGGAAGTGTGAAAGGGAGAGCAGAGTCTACTGATGACAGAGGAGCAGCTCAGCAGCACAACCCTGTACCACTAGTCACAAATGAGACAGATGAAGAGGGGTCTGTTGTTAGCTTTGATTGCTTTGCTTGCCCTCAGTCACAGGATATACAGACATTTTTTTTCTTATCATCCTCGTCAAACCCCTAATATAACTATACCAAAAGTTTTCAATAGCAAAGATGGAACAAACCGCAAGTAAGTTGTGATGGAAATCTTTTGTTGCAGAGGATACAAAAATGATAGAGTTATTAGAAATTGCAGCAGGCTTTATTTTTTGTATTATTTTTTTATTTAATATTTTTATATATTCTTTTATTTCATTTCAAACATTTTAAAGGTTTGAAAATTGTTAGCACTTATAAGAACAAAAATATAGATTCTGTTATTGTTGTGTTGTGAGGAATAATAATGTTGGAGATGCCGATGTGCACTTACTGTTGAAATAAATCCACATTGTGAAAAGCAACCTTTACTTGCGCTGAATTGGAAATATTTTAGAAAATACACTGAATTACAAGGCTTTGCAGAACAGTGTGTAGACCTAACATGTAAGGTTATAATTCCATAATTTTAATAATAATTGGTCGTGATCTAAAGTGGGCCGGTCTGAGGTATGAAACTCCAGGGCTGAAAATGAGTCTCAGTCCAGCCCTGGGCAACAGGACATTGGAATCAGGCTAGCTCATGTACCGTAAAAAGCAGGCGAAGAGGTCAAACACACACGAGGTCAGAATGAGGCTGAAGAACTGACAGGGATTAGGCAACAGGCAAAACAGAGATGGCAAACCGGGTCAGACACAGATAGGCAGACAAACAGACAGGATCAAAAATGCTGGTAGGTATCTCACGAGGAAAATACGAACTGGCAACAAACAAGGGGAAAGACAGGGCTTAAATACACAAAAGGGAGGGAAGACAATGAGACACAGGTAGAACAAATTAGGGCAGTCAGGTAATCACGCAGGTGGACACAATCAGGGACAGGAAGCAAAGACACCAGACATGACACACGAGGGAAGCTAAACAAAATAAAACAGGAAATGACACACAAGACAAACAAGACAGACAAAACCAGACTATCGTCTGGTGGCAGGCTTGACACATTGTGCCAAGTATAAAGTTTGGTGGAGGGGGCATTATGGTGTGGGGTTGTTTATCAGGAGCTGGGCTTGGCCCCTTAGTTGCAGTGAAAGGAACTGTGAATGCTTCAGCATACCAAGACATTTTGGACAATTCCATGCTCCCAACTTTGTGGGAACAGTTTGAAGCTGGCCCCTTCCTCTTCCAACATGACTGTGCACCAGTGCACAAAGCAAGGTCCATAAAGACATGGATGACAGAGTCTGGTGTGGATGAACTTGACTGGCCTGCACAGAGTCCTGACCTCAACCCCATAGAACACCTTTGGGATGAATTAGAGCGGAGACTGAGAGCTGGGCCTTCTCATCCAACATCAGTGTGTGACCTCACAAATGCGCTTCTGGAAGAAAAAATTCCCATGAACACACTCCTAAACCTTGTGGACAGCCTTCCCAGAAGAGTTGAAGTTGTTATAGCTGCAAAGGGTGGACCGACGTCATTTTGAACCCCATAGACTAGGAATGGGATGTCACTTAAATTCATATGCGAGTCAAGGCAGGTGAGCAAATACTTTTGGCAATATAGTGTATATATATATATTACACACACACTTACACACACACATATATACATATATATATATATATATATATATATATATATATATATATATATATATATATATATATATATATATGCACGTGTGTGTGTGTGCAGACCATTTTAGTGTACATAAATCTGAAACAAAACAAAAGTACAAAACATATATATGGCGACTATGGTAGATACAAATCATTTTGCGAATACTCAACATGTGCATACATTTATAATATTTTCTAATAATCTTCATACAACCACTCTGAGTTGCAGCTCATACTTTAGATTCATTCTGCTTCAGTCTACACCCCTAAACACACACAGACCTGCCACAGCTGCTTTTAAAGTTTCATTATTGTAATGGAAACATCATTAACAAAATGGAGAGGGATTTACCCAGGATGAGATGAGGTGCCATGAAGATTAAAAACCAGGAAATCCTTGGAAATTTTGGAACCAGGGGAGATATATATTTACTATAGAAAATGGGGGCAGAAATGTGAACTGTGAAAGATGGCAACTCTGACTAAAAGAAAAAAAAAAAAAATCTATGAATTTCACTCAGCAGTAATTCATGTCAGTCAGTTAGAAACAGAAGACAATGTAATAAATTAACATTTGACTTAGCTATTAGTGTGTGTGTGTGTGTGTGTGTGTGTGTGTGTGTGTGTGGTGGATCCCTGAGGCTCACAAAGGAGATACTGCACATGCTCTCAGTTCAACCCCCCCCCCCCCCCCCCCCCCCCATTGTCACGGAAAAGAACACAGAACCATTATAGGAGAACCTTTTAAAAAAACAACAAAAAGCCTAAGCAAACAATCTGGAACCCCTGTCTTGTCTCGTCAGATGTGTTAATCATGTTAATGTTTAGTGTTTCATGTCTCGTCTTAGGTTTTCAGCATTTTGTCTTTGTTTTATTAGTCACTTTATGTTAAGTTAGAGTTGTTCTCATTTGGTCCTGTCTTGCACTTCCTGCTTTATTTTGTACGCATCTCTTCCCTCTCAGTTCAGACCCTGACTTCCCCACTTTGTGTGTTTTCCCGCCAGTGTGATTGTTAGCCCCACCCCTGATTTGTGTCACCTGTGTTCCCCTACCTCATGTATAAATAGTCCTGTCTCCCTTTGTCTTGTGCCAGGTCGTCTGAATCTGTCAGCGTGTTCATGTCAAGCAGCCAACCAGGTTTTTCCATGTTTGTCTGTTTTTGCTTCAGTTTTTCTGTCAGGGTTTTTTTTTTTTAATCATAGCGATTTTTTTGAGTAGTTTTATATATCCTCCTTGAGAGCGCCTTTTGTTAAACTCCTTTTTCAATATTAAAATACTTTTGTTAAAATCTTCAGTTTTCGGAGAGTCATGCTTTTGAGTCCACCATTTGGTATGTCAAGGAGTTTTACAGAACGAACTGGCCTGAAGATGGACTCAGCTGACTCGAAGACAATTCAAACCACCCTCTCTGCACAGGGCATCATGATTCACCAGCATGAGACACAGCTGAGCTCCATCAGTCAAGGTGTGAAGGACCTCACAGAGAATCAGCAGGAGTTCCAATCCACAGTCACTTCGCAGGTAAACCTCCTGGCGGGGCAACTACACCAAGTCCTCACTCACCTGAGGATTACTCCTTCTTTGCCTCAAACCTGCTGAAAATCCTGCTGCTGGACTGATCACGAACCCTGCTGCTCCATTGCCCTTGCATCTGGCCTCCCCAGAAGAGTTTTCAGGAGATTCAGGTGACTGTAAAACCTTTTTCGTTCAGTGTGACCTACATTTTAAACACAACCCAGCAGCCTTTGGATCAGACCAGTTCAAAGTGGCATTCATAGTGTCCCATTTAACTGGCAGAGCTGCTGAATGGGCTACTACAGAGTGGTCCAGAGACTCTGATATTTGTCAGTCACTCAGAGCATTCAAAGATGCCATGAGTAAGATATTTCACCTCACTGGCCAGTAAAGCCCACTATACTAGACCATAGCCCACTGAATGACATAACCATTAAGAAAGATATATCCACTCCCATTGATCTCCTCTGCATTTGAACTGCTTCAAGAAGCCAAAGTTTTCACCAAGATAGATCTTAGGAATGCCTATTATCTCATCAGGATTAGAAAAGGAGATGAATGGAAAAGGGGTTTTAACACTCCTAACAGACATTATGAGGACCTGGTCATGCCCTTTGGACTATGCAATGCCCCAGCTGTATTTCAAACATTTGTCAATGATGTGTTGAGAGAGTTTTTGAATGTATGTGTGTTTGTGTACCTCGACAACATTCTGATTTTTTTCTCCAGACACTGAAACCCATGTAACTCATGTTCGGAATGTCCTCCAGAAACTGTTGGAGAACCATCTCTACATCAAAGCTGAAAAATGTGATTTTCATGCAGCCGCCGTCTCTTTCCTGGGCTATGTCATCTCTGTGAATCAGGTTCAAATGGACCCTGCTAAGGTCAGTGCTGTGGCCAACTGGCCAACCCCGGACAGCTGGAGAAAGGTACAACAGTTCCTGGGATTTGCAGATTTTTACAGAAAGTTCATTTGAAACTTCAGTTATGTCACTGCACCCCTGCATGAACTCACCTCTTCCAAGGTATCTTTTCAGTGGACCCCCCCGGTGCAGAAGGCTTTCCAGTGCCTCAAGGAAAGATTCACGACAGCACCGGTGCTTACTGTACCTGACCCCCAGTGACAGTTTGTGGTTGAGGTGGACACATCTAACGGGGGCATTGGGGCAGTATTTTCCCAGAGGTCAGCAAAGGACAACATGATGCACCCCTGTGCCTATCTGTCATGTAAGCTGACCTCAGCTGAGAAGAATTATGATGTGGGAAACAAGGCAGTGTTGGAAGAGTGGAGGCATTGGTTGGAGGGGGCAGCCGTTTTTAGTGTGGACAGATCATAAAAAGCTGGAATACGTCAGGAAAGCTAAGAGACTCAACTCACGCCAGGCCAGACAGACTCTGTTCTTTAACAGGTTCAACTTCACTATCCTTTCGACCAGGCTCACAAAATACTAAGCCAGATGCTCTGTCCTGCCTTTATGATGCTGAACCTCTTGCCAAAGAACCCGAAATAATCCTTCCACTGATCAGGGTGGTTGGAGCAGTGTCTTGGCTGATAGAATAGGATGTTAAGCAGGCAAATGTTGTCAGTCTGGCAACTAGTGGGTGTCCACGTAACCATTTGTTCGTCCCTGTGTCACTACATTCAAAGGTAATCCACTGGGCTCACACATCCATGCTCACATGCCATCCAGGGGTGAAGTAAACGATGTTTGTTATCAAACAGCGGTTCTGGTGGCCAGCCATGGAGAAGGCTGTGGCTGAGTATGTGGCGGCCTGTCCAGATTGTGCCTGCAATAAGACCTCCCGTCGGGCCCAGATGGGCCTGCTTCACCCGCTGCCTATGCCTCACCGACCATGGTCCCATATCTCCATGGACTTCGTGACCGGACTGCCGCCATCTAAAGGTAACACAACTATCCTGATGGTAGTAGACCATTTCTCTAAAATGGCACATCTCATTCCCCTTGCCAAGGTACCCTCTGCTAAAGGAACAGCAGAGGTCATGATGACTCATGTTTTCAGGATTCATGATTTCCCCAGTGATATTGTTTCAGAGGACCTCAGTTTTTTTTCACGTTTTTGGAAGGAGTTTTGCCAGCTCTTTGGTGGTATCGTCACCATGATCTCTGGTTACCATCCGCACTCCAATGGGCATAGCAACCACCTCAACCAGGAGCTTGAGACCTGCCTCCGATGCCTCGTCTCCCAGAATCAGACCACCTGGTCTGATCACCTCACCTTGGTGGAATACGCCCACAATACTCTCCCCACAGCGGCCTCAGGTCTCTCGCCTTTCCAGTGTGCCAGTGGCTACCAGCCTCCTCAGTTCCCAGTCAATAAGATGGAGGTCATAGTTCCCTCGGCCCATGCCTTGGTGAGGCGCTTTCACCGAATATGGGCTGGTGCTAGGCGGGTGCTCCTCCGGAGCGCAGCTTAGCTGAAGGAGGCAGCTGACCGACGATGGTGCCCAGCTCCTCCACGCCGGGCCAGAGGGTGTGGCTCTCCACCATAGACCTGCCCCTTTAAGTCCATTCCAGGAAAGTGGCTCCGAGGTTTGTGGGGCCCGGATCGTCAATGGTGGTCTGGTGTTTACTGTCAGGAAGCTCCTGGCAGTCCACAATCGGGGCCGTGGGAGACAGTTTTTAGTGGACTGGGGGGGGTTACGGTCCGGAAGAGCACTCTTGGATCCCAGCACGTTTTATCATGGACAAGATTTTGATCAGGGATTCTTTTGCCCACCACCCAGAGGCTCCTGGGCCATCAGGAGTCGGCCGTAGAAAGGGGAGGGGACTGTCATGTCTCATCAAATGTGTTAATAGATGTGTTGTAATAGTAGTATGTCCACTGTTAGTACTTGTATTTGTAGTTGTAGCATTAAGTCATGGACCTTTGTTCTGGTTTCTAGTAATTATGCTAACACCAGCTGATCTACTTTTGACAGTTCTAGTTCAGTTATCTGTGTATCAACTGCATCCATGTGTCTCCCCCTACTTCCCCTCTCCCTCAGTCTCTCTCTATCTTTATCGCTATCTCTTTTTGTCCTCTTTTACTCTCTCTTTAACCCCAATTGGTCAAGGCAGACGGCCATCCTCCAGGAGTCTGGGTCTGCTTGAGGTTTCTGCCTGTTAAAGGGAAGTTTTTCCTCGCCACTGTCACCAGTCACAAGTGTTTGCTCCTGGAGGATTCTGTTGGGTTTCTGTAAATTGGCTTAGAGTCTGGTTTAGGCCAACTCGATATGTAAACTTAGACTTAGACTTACTTTATTGATCCACACAATGGGGAAATTACTTTGTTACAGTAACAGCACAAGACGTAACAGGCTGCCGGCATCCCCGGCGCCATAAATCTTGACAGAATAATGCAAAGCACAAGTATAAGACATCATACAGTTTACACACAGTACACGTGGACACATGCTGGAATTTTTTCATGGATTTAAAGGGATTCAGGGGACAGTGTGAATAATTAGGCCGACAGCAGACGTCAAGTGGGGGGTGGGTGGGCAAGTGGGAATCAGGGATGCATGAGCTGTGTAGGAATTGTGGAATGTGTGTGCTAAGATAAGAGACACCAGTGGGTTCGCTCTGTCCATAACCTTCAGTCTTATCAGTCTCATCAGTCTTATCAGTTCAGCCACTGTTGTCTTGACCATAAAGCATCATGAGATAACTTTTGTTATGATTTGGCGCAATATAAATAAAATTTGATTGATTAATCATGTTAATGTTGAGTGTTTCATGTCATCTCCCACCTGAAGCATGCTGTTAGACATGGATTGTCTGAATAAATGTGATCACATAGATTTTTAAAAGCACAGCAACACACAGCAACAGCGATTTATGTTGGGAGAGGATTTTCAGACCTCGAATAGATGAGCTATCATTTCCTGATGAATATCTATTTATCAATGTCTTTGTATTTGGGTTTGAACAATATAAATCTGGCTTCTTCCTACTCCATTTCAGACATAAAGTGTTGTTAAAGAGCCACAGTGAAATAGCTGTACAGTATGTGAATTATTTTTCTTTTGTTGGTTATTACCGTCAATATTTTGGAGTGCTCTATTTAAATTTGGAATTTTTTTTTTTTTCTTTTGTTCGCATGTGTTATTCCTCCTTATGTTGGACATAAAGTTTATTCATATCATTTCAATCTTACACTCTATATTAAATCTTAAATTATATTTTAAATTATGTTACAGACATTATGCTGTAAACTCAGACTGAGATCAGTGATAATCTTCATTTTACTGGTCTTCCAAATGTAATGGTGTGTGTAGATGGAACACACATTCTTATTACTGCTCTTGCACAAAACCAAGGGACTATGCTCATGGGAAGTCCTTCCACAGCATCAACATCCAGGTATTATCACTAATATGTTGAAAATGACAGTATACGTCACAATATACAGTAGCTAATAATAATAACGCCATTCTCTGCACTATTAAGCTCATTTGTGATCCGGCATACATCATTACAAATGTAGGAGCCTAGTGTCCTGGCTCTGTATCTGACTCCATATATATCCAGAGTGTAGCCTGATCCACAGATACTCCACATACATCCAGAGTGTAGCCTGAGACAGATTTGCATGTGTTAAGTAACTGAAGGCTTTGTGCAATTATCATTTTTGTCTCCCTGATATAAACACTCCCATATGTGTCCACTTTACTCACAGGACAGAATGATGGGTACCTACTGGGAGACAGAGGATATCCATGCCAGCCTCCTCTGCTGACCCCTGACCCTGATCCTGATGCAGGGCCCCAAAAGTGTTTTAATGCGGTCGACTGCAGGACTAGAGCTCGGGTCCAGGAAGGAAAGGTGTCAGATTTAATTTGCAGGAATTACTTTTCAGATTGTTGTTTTTTATTCTCTAACAGTAAAAATACAACAGTTAGGATCAGTAATATTGTTCCTACAATTGCCACCTATTACCTGTGACAATGCACCCCTTCAACTGGTGTTCCACTAATGGAATTCCTAGGTGGGCCTACCTAATCTGTCCATCCTAATACAACATGTCTTTGTCCATTTTTACCTCCGCCAAGGAGGTTATGTTTTTGCCAGGGTTTGTTTGTTTGTCTGTCCGTTATTGTGCAACATAACTCAAAAAGTTATGGACAGATTTTGATGAAATTTTCAGGGTTTGTTGGAAATGGGATAAGGAAGAAATGATTACATTTTGGTGGTGATCGGGGGTGGGGGGGCCCACGGGGGGGCCCATTTCCAACAAACCCTGAAAATTTCATCAAAATCTGTCCATAACTTTTTGAGTTATGTTGCACACTAACAGACAGACAAACAGACAGACAGACAAACAAACAAACCCTGGCAAAAACATAACCTCCTTGGCGTGGGGGGGCCCACGGGGGGGGGGCACTGATCAGCCTTGGTGGAGGTCTGTGCTCTCCGAGTGCTTCTAGTTTGCATCTTTTTTAGGAAATGCCTCCTATGAAGCCCTTTAACTGATAATTGTTTGAACATATAGCATGTAACATATAGCATTGAAAATCCACAGTTGTACATGCAGACTTGACCTGCTGCTACTGTGGAAGCTGATAGATCCTTCTCTAGTTGTTTTTACCTCCTCCAAGGAGGTTATGTTTTTGCCAGGGTTTGTTTGTTTGTTTGTTTGTCTGTCTGTTTGTCTGTCCGTTAGTGTGCAACATAACTCAAAAACTTATGGACAGATTTTGATGAAATTTTCAGGGTTTGTTGGAAATGGGATAAGGAAGAAATGATTAACTTTTGGGGGTGATCGGGGGTGGGGGGGCCCACTGATCAGCCTTGGCGGAGGTCTGCGCTCTCCGAGTGCTTCTAGTTTCAGCTGTGCTCAGGTAAAAAGAACGCACAAGCTATTTATCCAGTCATTTATTCTCATCACTCGTCACACACTCATGTTAGAATCAAAATTACATAAAAGAATGCAGTGTGAATGGGTATAGATTTATTCTTAGCTATACATTAAAAAAAAAAAAAAGTCTGTGACCTGTGTGGTCCTCTGGATCCCTCTGAGGCAGCAGGCAGTGTTGTCTCCTCATAATCATCATCCTCCTGTGATAAAGGAGAACAATCTGCCTCATTATATTTTAAACTACCATATGTGGTAGATCTGAGTATTGAGTAGATAACTTAGAATAGCAGGGTTTTCTACAGCCTCTGCCTTCTTCCTGTTGACTGAGTGGAACTGACATATTCATCTACTAGACAGGATATGAGGTGAGAGGATATATACAGTATGTGTTGAAGCTGCATTTGTTAGGGGTTTAAGTATCCACTGAATATGTACTTTGTATATTAGCCAGTGTCAAACAGGAATAAATAGCGTACAATCAAGGCCTAGAATAATATGCCATTACCTTTCTGAATGATATTTTTACATTTCATATTCAGTTTCCTCCATATGTGTTTTTCGCCAGTGGGATTGGACCTAAAAACTACTCAGATTTTAGTTTTTTCACCACTTTTATTCAATCCAGTAATGTTAAACTTACATGCTAAAGCTTTTATTAATTTCAATAGGCTGTTCAGTCAGTGCACTAGTGTATTCACACTTACACATTGACTCGGGCTTCAGTTTTCTCCCATGATGCTTCACTCTCCTTAGCAGCAGCAGCAGTATTGCCTTTTCGACTGAATACCCCTTCTTATTCCCCGAATTAGAACTTCTTGTTCGAGTGGAGCAAAATAACTGGTACTCTTGTTGTCAGCGGTTACTATGGTGAATCCAGGTCTCGGGGCTCCATTGATGATGGCTTTTTGTTGTGGTTCAGCATGCGCCTAACTCGGAGTCAACTTACTCAGAGTCATTTGAACCAAATCAAAGCCACTGTTCTGGAACCTGATACTCAGAGATTCTGAACTCGGGGTAAGAAGACTCAGAGTTTATAATGAGACTCAGAGTATGTTGAACCCGCTTTCTGGAATAAGGCCCCTGGTCTGTTATATCTGAACCAGAGGTGATGCTCATTTGTGACTAATTTCAACTTCCACTGATTTTCATAGAATCATCCTAATCTTCGTGGCTGTTAATGTTTTAGTGATATTAGTGCAGAGTGGAATCCTGCAGCCAGAGTTATTTGATGAACCAGTTATAGAGGATTAATATCCACAATGTCTGTTTAAAATATGCTCTTTAGTACAGGAATATCTGAAAGTTATGTCATTATTAATGATCTGGTGTAACTTCCTACAAACCTACACAGCTGTACATATGATCATAACATTCTGCTACCCAATTATTCTGTGTTAAAGTGAAAGTTAATTTTAAAGAGTTGTATGGGATTATCTCAAACTCCCTGATAGGTTCCATCAAGAACTGAAAAAGACCTTAAACTATAAATTATAAAGGTTGTTTAATTCACATTGTTGTGAACTATAGGTAATACTGGTAATGTTTACCCTGGAAAGGTTTCGTGTGATTTACGTGCAAAGGAGGGATCTCCAATAGTGACGCATGTAGTTTTAATGCCACTTGGACTTTCCTGTGACAGCTTTTCAAATGTCCTATCTGTGGTTATTTTCCAGGAGGGTTGCAGAGTCTCTGATGTGTGTGATGTGCATTTTGTTCTGAAAATAAGATGCAAATTAAGTTAACCTCTTCTATTCCTGTAACTTCTTCATTGGTAGTGAGTTGCCATTGTGTGGTGTCTGGGGTCCACCTCTACACCAAAGGCAGCACAACGTGGTCTCACAAACCAGAGAACCAAAATGAACCCCATACAGTACCATATGAGACTGTGAATAGAATTATGTCCCCATAACATAGGTAATTCACATCTACACACAGTCACTTGTTCAGGCAGTGTTTGTCATCACTCAGCCGAGTACAGTTGTTTTCCAGGAGGCCTCTGGAGAAAACTAACACAAAGAGCAAACCTCAGGAGTTTACACTGTGTTTCAGCCTGCCATCCAACATACACACATACACATAGGGTTTTCATAGGTTCAGGGGACATGACATTGATTTGAAGTCGTTATCTGGACACTTAACCCCAGCCTTAGCTCTCGATTAAAGTCTAACTAAGTCATAGCCCTAGATTCTAAAATGACCATTTTATGGCTCACATTGACTGATAATGTTGTGAGGACACAAACACAGAGCCTTAAATTTGAGACATGATTCCATAAGGGAGTTGAGTCCCCACAAGTGATGGGGATTCATAATTATGTCCCTGTGATACAAGACAAAGAGCAGAGACAAAAGACAGACCCACCCTCTGGTTTCTAGAGTAACAGGCATGTCACAACACCTCCCTCTATGCTCTGTCACTGACTCCATTACTTACACACACACACACACACACACACACACACACACACACACACACACACACACACACACACACACACACAACCAACATTATTATCCCTCATCTAGTCTGAGAAAAAAATCATGATGAAATATATAAATTTGTTTATTGTTCAAAATTATCAATGTCTTCTCCTCCATTCAGACAGTTTGTAAATATAAGAACAGCCTCATACCATATTGCAAGAGGTGCAGCCAGAGGGAACTGCATAGTTCCACTGACAAAAAGTGCATTTGTTCAGGCCTTATTTGCAGTTACAGCTGCACATGACTAGAACTCGATTCCAGTGGCAATCAGAGAACTGACGTCTTATAATCAGTTCAAAATGCGTCTAAAAATGTGGAACTTTTGTAATTGGAGCTGTTAACATTATACATTTTAACTCCTGTCTCTGTTGTATTTTTTATATGTCCAAGTCTAATGTGTATTTTAATCTTTTTTACTTACTTAGTCTGATGTGTTATTATTTGCAAAAAAATAAATAAGTTTTTTTGCAAAACTCATTTTGTACTCATCTGGAGATATTTAAAATTTAGACTTTTCAAAAATTGCATGTTTATAACATTTTGCTGCCTTTTAGGGTGACAATTTGACATCTGTCCAGGGAATGAAGTTGAAACATGGTAATTGGGCTAACAATGGTGCATCTGAATTAATGTACAATGTTCCTGTTAAATAAACCAATAAATAAATAAATAAAAAATACATGAAGACATGATTGAGTTTGACATGATTGAGATTGAGAGTTTCATTCACTGAGTTGGTTTTGAGTTGTTGATTCCAACCAAAAACATTTTGGTTGTCAAAGGGGTGTTGCAGGAGTATTTCAGGAAGAAAAATAACATTAAAAATAAATAAATAACATAAAACATAACCCGTCGGCCTATAATTCAGAAGACCTTTGAGGTGATGAGGGTAAACTTTAATTTAGACACTGGAGATTCAACCCAAATTCTGTTCAGAACTTGCTCTGTCATATTATTCTTTGAGATGTGTGACTCATAAATTAAGATGTGCTGTAAGAAATGCAGCCTCAAGAACCTGGTCCCTCTGGACAAACACAATGACTGGAAATCCAGGGGAGCACAGCTGGACTGGCCATATGGAGTACCGGTCGTTTTCCCAATGGGCCGATCAATATACACTGAACAAAAATATAAATGCACGACTTTTGTTTTTGCTCCCATTTTTCATGAGCTAAACGCAAAGATCTAAAACTTTTTCTATGTACACAAAAGGCCTATTTCTCTCAAATATTGTTCATAAATTTGTCTAAATCTGTGTTAGAGAGCACTTCTCCTTTGTCCTTTGCTGAGATAATCCATCCACCTCACAGGTGTGGCAGATCAAGATGCTGATTAGACAGCAGGATTATTGCACAGGTGTGACTTAGGCTGGCCACAATAAAAGGCCACTCTAAAATGTGCACTTTTACTGTATTGGGTGGTCCAGGGGGTCAGAAAACCAGTCAGTATTTGGTGTGACCACCATTTTCCTCGCACAGTCTTCTTCATGAATTCTCTGAAACAGCTTTGGAGATGGCTTATGGTAGAGAAATGAACATTCAGTTCACAGGCAAAAGCTCTGGTGGAGAATCCTGAAGTCAACATGCCAATTGCATATTCCCTCAAAACTTGTGACATCTGTGGTATTGTGCTGTGTGATAAAACTGCACATTTTGGAGTGGCCTTTTATTGTGGCCAGCCTAAGGCACACCTGTGCAAAAATCCTGCTGTCTAATCAGCATCTTGATATGCCACACCTGTGAGGTGGATGGATTATCTCAGCAAAGAAGAAGTGTTCACTAACACAAATTTAGACAGATTTGTGAGCAACATTTGAGAGAAATAAACCTTGTGTGTACACAGAAAAAGTTTTAGATCTTTCAGTTCAGCTCATGAAAAATGGGAGCAAAAACAAAAGTCGTGCATTTATATTTTTGTTCAGTATAGAAGGAATGCACATATGTCACTTCCCTGCTGGGCCACGCCTCTTTAAGTCAGACTGAGTGTCAAAAACAAACCGGTTCAACATGGCAGAGCATAGCAGTAACTACAACGAGACCGGGAATAATGTGAAATATAGCATGAAATTAAAGACAACTGGACTCGACATGGATCCATACAAGCTACCAAACAACAAGTGGTCTACGAACATTGATATGTGGCTGGAAATCACGTATCCTGACATTTATATGTACCTGATTTCAATGCCAGGAAAATACACAGTGCAAAGCCTGAAACCACACAAAAGCCAAAGAGTTGTTGACATCCTCGTCATCATTACTTAGAGGATTACAGCTGGTGAGTGCTTTCAATTCAACTTACTATTGTTTTTGAGGTTTTAGTGAAGACGTATTTTCTTGGCCGTGATTGCCAAGGTAAAGGCCCAGCAGTAGTGCTCACAGTTCACCACTGATTTACTGTAGTTGAACCCTTAGTATTGACCCAAGTGAGTGTATGATCTACTGGTACTTTTGATATTTAAGTCTAGTTAACATCAAATACTTGACACAACACAGCTACAACAACTTTGTGTTAGAGTACCCCCTTATTTGGAAAACTAGGTTAGCCTCAGTTTAAGCTAGTTTACAAATTATGTAGAGCACAAGGTTCATCATCACACAATTGAAGACAAAAATGTTTCGGTTATGAAATATAGAACTAAATGACAGATGCTGACATTAAGAGCTTTACTAAAAAGTAACATTAGCCAAAATGGTATGTAATTTAAGGTATGATTTTATGCAAGAATACAACATAAATTAACATTACCTGACACGAATCCAGGTTTCATTGCCTGGATTCTAGTTATTTCTATGAATTGCAGTGATCCATCTGCTTCTTCTGTCTTTGGCTTTAGGTAGCCGCTAAAACAATAGCTCTGAGTGCTTTTTAAACCTATTTGTGCAATCAATGGCACAACAGCTCTTCCCCATTTTTTAGATTGTTCTAAAGTTTTCGCAGTATTCAAGCCAAAGCCGCTACTCATCTCCCTCTTTCTGCCACTCAGTGGGCGTAACCGCAGTGACTTCCGCTAGCGGTGATGTCACTTGCATACCCTCTATTGGGGCCAAATGGACGGCTGTCTTTTTTTGTTTGTTTGTTTTTGTAGCTATGGTAACCCTCCCAGCCTGTGGAGATAGACATGTAATTGGCCCAGTGGTTTGTCTATCATCAATACTTTCATCAATTTGTCAATCCTTGACCAGAATACCTGGCCCAGTGGCCCTATGAAAGAGGCTACAAGAGTCCCACCAATCACCTTAATGGAAAAAGTAAAGAGACAGAGAGAGAGAGAGTTATCAGAGAGTGATAGTGGTATCATCTTACCAACAAAAACAAATAGATACATCTCTGCTCCTACACTTGAATTTAAAATACCTAATTATTTGCACTGTATCGTATTTGGATGTAAATTTGGTCTTGCCCTTATAGATCCCCACGACTTTTATACTTCTTTATTTTTTATACTTAAAGTTATACTGTATGATGTGGCATTTTTACACTTTTCTTTTGCCATCTTAAAATGCTCCTAATAAGTGTGTGTCAAACTAAAATGTAAAAGAAATCCACCAGGTATTGAAACTCAAAAATGTTTAATTCTCATATATTTCTGATGAAAGTCTGACCAATCATTTTAGTCGGTCCGAATAAAATAATTGGCCAAACCTGACTGAGCCTCCTGTCAATCATCCATTACGGCCGTCCAGCATCCGATCCATTATCGCCGTCTCACATCCGATATGTGTACCACTGAATCTGACGATTCACTGGCGCTGCTTCTCCTGTCACTGACCACAGTCTACTGTCTAAGGATGTGAATGGATAGAATTGACATGCACATGTGGAAGGGAAAAAACTGATTTATTAACAGAAACAACAACTGAGGGGCACAAACGGGAGTCTGATGAATGAAGGATGGAGATAAAAGTCCAGAAGTCAGCTGTACTGGACTGAACAGGTCTGCATAAAGCTGAGCTTTTATGACGGTGGGACTCATACACGTGCAATTACATGGTGTCACACAATGTAAGATGATGTAGGATGATAATTGTATGGACTATGAAACTTCAAATATCCACGGAAAATTCGCGGAGGCCGCGCGTTCACAGTGCGCGCACCCATCCCCTAGGCACTGCAATGAAGACACTGACCCAACGCTGCACAGACCAGGTCTACTGATGAAACAGGAGCCGCGGGCCCGCAGCAGGTGGATGATGCATCTGATTACTGAGGGAGGGGTCCGCGGACACGCCAAAATGGACCGGACCTCCGCCTCTGCTTCCTCCTCCGTTTCCATCGCGCATCAGATGAGGAGGAGAGAGGAGGAGGAGCCTCAGTGCTCAGGCAGAGGGGAAGGGGGCGGGGCTTTGGAGGGAGGCGGGTTGTTCATGTTCAAACTTTTACTAAGTGCTGTGAGAAATGCCACATCGGTAGGTATAGCTTTAATTTCATTTGTTTTACTGTAAGACTGTTCTCGTTGAGAGTTTGTATTTTTCATTGGTTCTATTAAAAAAAACATAAGGGAGAAGGTGACAAAAAATGCAAAGGCGGTGCCACAAAATTGAGGGAGAAGAAAAGAAAAGCTCTAGCAGCTGAGGCTGCAAGGAGTAAAAAAAAAAAAAAAGTAGTAGGTGGCTGCTGCTTCACCTGTCCCCTCACAGCAACAGCAGGTGGTATAGGGCCAGCGCCAGTTTGACAATGGGTACGGTTACATGATATTTTTTAAATCTGATTTATTTTTCCGGAAGTAATTAATTCGGACCTAATGTATTTTCTCTTATGTTTATATGGAAATGTTAAACCCGAATAAAGGTTACATGAGGTATTAATGAGGTAGATAAGTGAGCAAAAGGGTTTGCACTGCAGTGCTCACGTTGACTTGTTCTCGCAGCCCTTCTGTTAGCTCAGCTTAGCATAGTCACTGCATTCCCATGGTCACACGTAGCCAGTTTTTTAAAGGTGATTTGTTGTCTTTTGTGAGTGATTTTCTGAAATCCGATTCTCCCTAATTATTTCTTTAGATCCACAACTTACTGCACTCTTGGGACTGTTGTGTTGACGGAAGTTGGAAAATCTTTTTGTTAGAAGGGATGTATGCACTAAATTAGCTTTACTTTACCGTTTTAGCTTTGCAATAGTTTTTATATCCCCAGATTTTACTACTGCAGTAAGTCACATTGCCATGATTTGAGCCTCAATTTGTGATCATACTGACCCCACCAGACTAAAGTAATGATTAGGGAGAATTGAATTTCTCAAAATCACTCATAAAATACTACAAATCACCTATAAAAGCTTGGCTACGTCTGACTGTAGGAATGAAGCGATTATGCTAAACTAGGCTAAGCTAAAGTGACGGAAGGACTGTGAAAACAAGGCAATCGGTGCACTGCAGTGCAAACTGGTTTGCCCACTTATCTAACTCAGTGCATGACAAATGAATTAACAAAAAAACAAGTGGTGAACTATTCCTTCAGGGTTTTAGAGGCTGGTAGATACCATCAGAATCTACCATCTTGGAACGGCTTTTCTTCCGCCAGCGCAGAATGTGTGTGTCATCGCAACAGGACAAGACAACGAGCATGCACAGAATGGCAGGAATAAAGGCCAAACGGAATAAAGGATTTACATGTCCGAGGAATAATTTAGGTCGGAATTAAAAGGGGATTAAATCAGTGACTTTAATCGGGATTAAATTTAATCTGAACTTTTCTTTTTCAACTGGAAAAAGGTGTTTACATGGGCATCTTAAATAGGATCTAACCTTTAATCAGGTTAAACCAGGAATAAAAGTTGTCATGTAAACACACGGAGTGAGTATGATGAGGATGGAGATGGGGAAACCATCAGTAACATGGTACGCGAGCCGGAGACTGGAGTAGAAAATGTTGAGGCAGATGTTCCAACGTGTGAAGGTGGTGGTGATGTGGTAAGCTGAAGAACACATATGTCTGCTTTACTTTTCAAGATTATCACCTTACACAGTTCACATCAATCAAGCACTGATTAACCATTCATTATCTGAAACCACTTTATCCTCACTAGGTTTACGGGGGTCACTGGAGCCTATCCCAGCTACTTAAGGGTGAAGGTGGGGTACACCCTGGAAGAATCCCCAGTTCATGGCAAACAAGACAAACAATCACTCTCACATATGGGCAATTTAGATTAACTTAACCTATCAGTGCATGTCTTTGAATGGTGGGAGGAAACCAGGGTACCTGAAGAACATGCAAACTTCACACAGAAAGGTCCCACCCCCATTGACGGATGTTGGAATCGAACTCCAGACCTTCTTACTGTGAGGCACCAGTGCTATCCACTGCACCACTGTGTCGCTTTGATTATTGTAACAGTAAAAATGGATATTGTTGAGTAAAAGTGGTGGTATTAAGGGTTTGTGTGTATGTACATGAACAGGATGAGTTGGTACAGCACCTGCGTGCGGGTTGTGGTGGGCCGGTCTGGACCAAAAAGTCCAGGGCCAAATTTTCGACCCAGTCCAGTCTTGCAGGGGAGGAATACAGATAGATACCCCCGATGGGTACGAGGTCTGGTATAATGTAAGTGAAGAACAGTGGGCTGAATACTTCTGATTAGAGACAGTAACACTTTTTTTTTTTTTTTACACAAATTCCATGACAGTTGGACTAAATATTCACCTGTGTTTCATCATCAAGTTAGGAGGGCTCAAAAAGATATGAAAACAGAGATTTGTGATGGAGCAGTTTTAACCCCAAAAAAATGTTGCTGTTTTTTTTTTTTTTTTTGCATACAATTCCACTTACAAATGTTGGAGCTCTGTGTTAAATGGAAATAAAACTAGAGTCAAATAATTGGTAATTCTCATAAGTCCATATCAAATTCACAATGAAACTTAGAAAACATACTCAATGTTAAGTCAGAGAAAATGTCTATATATTTAGTGACTTAGAAGGAGAAGTGTTGAATTTAGAAAATGCTGATTTTTGATGTTGAGCATGGAGGAATTATTTTAATTATTTTATCTCCCTCAGCATTTGTGGTCAAATTACTGTGTTCAGGTTCCTTCAGTACTGTGGTAAAAGCAGATGAAACACCAACAGGCTGAAAAATGTCAAATGACATGACAGTCAGATCTGAAACCTGAAACACTGCATTGAACCTCAGGCAAAACTGACAAAGGTTTGCAATCCAGTCTCAGGCCTCAGCACAAAATTACAACTAGTTATCTCCTCTTCCAGTCCTATAAAAAAAAAAAAAAAAGGGTGGGGGGGAGGAAATGGGACGCAATCAGAAGATGCATGCACATCACCACTGTTCTGGCCTTTGTAGGCCCTGTAGTGTGATTGTTCTTGTATCTAGAAGATGATATTCTCATTTTAAGTTGTCAAACTGTGTGTAGACAGTTTTCATTGTCATGTGTTGAAGTATCTGACACTTCAATACATGAACTTTGGATATAAAAGTGTTTTCTTTTTGGCCTATTTTCCCCTCACCCTGACTGTCTTTGGTTGCTGTGTGAATCTTACCTGTACACAAATAACGCCTTGAAGTAAACTTATGGAGTAGACAATGCTGAGTTTGTTTGCACAGAAAGAAAAAAGTTGTGGTAGATAACTGAGAGACTTTCAAGATTTATTCTGTCAGCACATTGGGGATGAGGTTTAACACAATTTCGTTGCCTTGTTCCTTTAAAGTGACTGACTGTCTCAGATGAGGCATTGATTAAAAAGCAGAACATTCAGGTTACTCTGATCACCTGTTCTTGGCTTTATTACAAAATGAGTAATACGTGTTTCTTAACTATTCTAATGCCACTGAACTGACGCCGTCTCTTGGTGTCATCACACTGTGCTCAAAATATCAAAACATAGTATTTTGCTTTTGCTGGGTTATCATTCCTTCACATTCGTTCACATACTGTATAATGTATAAGTGTAGTAAGGGCTCAAACTAACATTAATTGAGGTCTTCAATAAGTTTTTCTATTGTTTAAAACACAATGTGGACAATAAATATAAATTCTAAAGGGCCTGATTTTTAGCCTCTCCCATTCTCCCCTACACCATCATACTAAACTTCAAAATGGTGAAAAAAAACAAAACATAAATATGTGACGGTTGCTAGAATATGAATTTTAGGCAGTGTCTGTCAGGGCAGCCTCCAGGATTCTCATGGCTCGTAATACTGCTATAATGGGGGGAGGTGAGACCCCAAAGCTGGTCAGAGTGGATGGGGGCAGGTACTGAGGGCAACATTAAATAGAAAGTACAAGGCAGGGAGTTGGGGCCCACAGCCTGTGAGCCACCACAGATTATTCACGCTTAACCTGGACTGAAGCAGTTCAGTGCTGGATGTACCACTCTATTCTGCCACCAGAGTACCCCCCACCCCCACATCAACCCACTCATTTATCCTGAGCACCAGACCCCTACACACAAAGGGTTGGGTTTCTTTAAGGCTTTCCTCAACTGGAACATATATAATTGTAATTATATATTTCAGGTGTTTTAATGGGCAAATTCTTTGTTCTTGATGACTCATGATTTTTCTCTGCTGTCATGTCCTGACTAGTGAGATTAGATTGGATGCATACTTTGTCAGTAAATGTATGTAATTGTTACTTATGTTACTTTTTATGAATTCTAATATAACTGCTTAAATATATAATTGGTTTAACCGAGTCAAATCATCCAAGGACATTTGAAAAAATGTTACATATAATATGTAAATTCTTTAGTGTAGATTGCTGGGGGGTTTTAATCTACCATAAGCATATCACATATTAATTTATGTACAGCTATCTGCTCATACACTTTATATACAGACCTGAAATTACCTATTACTACTAAATCCACCAAGAAAACAACAATTATCTCCTCTTAGAGCCTCAATCCCCCCCCCCCCACCCCCCCCCCCCCCCCCCCTCTCTCTCTCTCTCTCTCTCTCTCTCTCTCTCTCTCTCTCTCACACACACACACACACACACACACACAGTGTCTTGCAAGCACTTTGGGCTCTGTCTGCTACAACCAATTATTTAACACCCAAAGGAACATGTTGGCAGTAACATCTAGTTCAGTGTTTCCCAACCAGTGTGCTGTGGCACATAAGTGTGCCATGAGAAATCATCAGGTGTGCCTTGGAAGATTATCCAATTTCACCTGATTGGTACTCTAAGCCAGCGACGTGATATAGATATGTACGACTGCATACGCCAGTGCTACAACAACAGTCACCTGTTGACCTTTGGAAAGTGAAAGTGAAGCAGCTCTGCGACAATGTCACCCCCACACCCCTGATGAGCTCTTGCCCCCCCCAGAAGAGCATCTGGTGACTGCTGCCAAGAAGTTCCCCATTCTGGCAAACAAAGCTATTTCAATTCTGTTCCCTTTCTCCACAACCTATCTATGCGAGGTGGGCTTATTCTTGCAGGAATTGAAAAAAGACACACACGAAGATCTTCAATTCCTGCAAGGATATCAGCTTTGCGTTCAACTAAACAGGCCCAGGTTTCATACTGGGTAAGTAAATTGAGACTAGATTTGCATTATATTTCAATAAATATACTTTTTGTGACATTTGTTTGATGGTGTGCCTTGTGATTATTCCACTGTAAAATATGTACTGTTGCTCACTGAAACACTGATCTGGTTGATAAATATATTTGGCATCAAACACAGAACCTGGTATTGGTAAAAATGCTGACACGGCAGCACCAGGTTGAAAACGTTGAACTGCATTTTTGTCAAACTGTTGCTTCATTTTAGATTGTGTATTTGCCGCATTTGAACATCTTCACATTATATGTCAACTGAAACCAGCTGTTCTCCCAGCAATATTAATAGATCTCAGACCAAACACCACCTCTGCTGGACCAAGCCCGGTTGACTCTTGTATGGTGAACAGCAGCCTCATCCTAATCAGATCCCCACTTCAGGCAGTAACTACAAAGCATGACCCTGAGGGTTTGTTGGAATTTTTCCAGGTTCTCTTGGCTTTCAAGGTGGTATGCTCTAGAGACCTGATGTTTTACAGCCAAATGACACCTAATTAAAGATTTTGGACATGAAGTGAGTCCCTTGGTTTGTTTGATTCTGTTTTGGTAAAAGTGGTTCAGCTCTTGACTTACTCCTTCACCACAGCTTTTGCCTTTAGTGAGTGAAGGGGGGTTCAGCACTGATGGCTAGATTGGAACTTAGGTAGAAGCCCTGTACAAGCAATCACAGGCCTCTCAAAAGGCTCTCCCATCACAGAAGTAGGTTGTAAAAGTGCAAGGGGAATTACCTGGTTGGGTTACCTGCCCGGTGGAACACATGAGAGGTCCAAAAATATTCAGCCACAGACTTCAGTCCAGGACACAATAAGTGCTTCAATATGCCCTTGTACGTCTTCATAACACCTAATTTAAAAGACATAAGATTATCATGAGTCATATTCAATATAGAAGGACAATATGCCTAGGGAACAACCACCTGATTTTGTTTATATTATGTCTGTGTTTAAGTGTGTTCATGTTTATGTTGAAATTGTATGACGTGAGGTGAGAAAAACCAAATCTACATTTCTTGTATGTGTTCATAGTTGACCAATAAAGCTGATTCTGATTTACAGAACTCCACCTAGCAGGGTGAGGACTAGCAGCCCACATAAACACATCATCTTCTGATCAAAAACCAACAGTCATTGATGACAACTCTCTAGGCACAATGGAGGCAAAACATTTAGCCAGAGAAGGATCAGCCCTCTGAGCTAATATTAACTTGTCTAACTCATCTCAATAGGAGCACTGATGTTAGTCAGAGGTGACGTCTCAACAACAGGGTATAACACAGGCTTTTTGCCCTCAGTCTTTGCTTTGTGAAATTTAACAGACCTGAAACCAGCCAACTCTGAATAATGCTTTGCTCAACTCAACTTTATTTATAAAGCACTTTAAAAATAACACAGTTGGCCAAAGTGCTGTACACAGACATAAAACCAAATAAAACACACGAGAGACATAATAAAAGCAATAAAAGTAATTATACCTTAAAACAATAAAAGATAACTTCTCACACTGAGCTAAAAGCCAAAGACAAAAAAATATCGCTTAAGACTGGATTTAAAAGCAGAAATTGAGTCAGCCTACCTGATGTGAAAAGGTATGTCTGGGGCAGTTGGGTATGTTTGAACAGTTTGGGGCAGCAACTGAAAAAGCCTTGTCACCTCTCAGTTTCCTCTGTTTAAGGGATGATGAACAGTTACTGATCTGCTGACCTGAGAGAGCATGAAGGAATATACAACTTGAGCAGGTTGGACAGACACTGAAAGGGTACGGAGGGGACATTGAGAAAAAAAATTGATAAAAAAAAAAAAAATCGGGTCAAGTTTTGTGAGATCTCGCGATACTTTTGCGAGATAACACAGTACTTTTGCGAGATCTCACAATTCTTTTGCAAGATCACGCAATACTTTTTGCGAGATCTCACAATATTTTTGCGAGATCTCACAATATTTTTGCGAGATAACACTGTCATGTCGGCTTTTGGACTTTGTCTGTCTTTTCTGTTTTGTTTGTCATTTCCTGTTTTATTTTGTTAAGTTTCCCTCATGTGTATTGTCTGGTGTCTTTACTTCCTTTTGTGTTCACCTTTCACCTGATTACCTTGCTCCTCCCTGATTATCTCCACCTGTGTCTCATTGTCTTCCCGCCCTCTTGTGTATTTAAACCCTGTGTTTTCCCCTGTTCCTTTGCCAGTTTGTGCTCTACAACTCGTTGTGTTCACTTACCAGCATTACTTGGATCCTGTTCGTTTGTCTGCCGTGTTTGACCCGTTTTCGTCCCTCGGCCTTCGATTCAGCCTGACCTTTTCCTGCCTGCCTGTTCCCGACCTGGTTCGTTACCTGTCTTCGTCTCTGCCTGCTCCCTTTATTACCTCAGCCTCCAACGTTCACCTGTGTGTCGACCTCCGCCTGGATATCTACCTGGGGATTCCGTGGGGGTTTTCCCGACTCGGCCGAGTCGGCCGTCTGTCAATCCCACCTGCAGCCCAGACGGTTACCCCCGGAACCGGAGGCCTCTCAGAAGACAAATATTCTCTGTGTAGAGTTATTTCTTCTGTGAAAGTGTTTAATAAAAACACTAAATCTTATTTGGTATTTGTGGTCTTGCTTTTGGGTTCTGCCTTTGTACTCAGCCTATTACAGTACAAACTGGCCAATACCATGAACCCAGCAGACCTAGACCAGGTCCGGGAAGCAATCCGCCTACAGGGGCAACGCATGGGGGGACTTGAGCAACTCCTGCAGTCCCTTATGGATGAAATGTCTCAGCTGTCCTCCCAGATTTCCCAGCTCACCGGTAATCAGGCGTCCGCCCAGAGTCCACCGAGTGAACCTGAACCTTCTCATCCTCCTGTGAGGGCCTCGGAGGAACCTAACATCCCTCCTCCCTCTAAATATTCTGGTAATCCGGACACATGTCGTAGTTTTTGTACCCAGATACGTCTAATTTTTGATTCCCAACCCAGACGATTTTCTTGTGAGTCTGCTAAGATCGCTTATATAGCAAGTCTGTTAGAAGGACCTCCTTTAAGTTTTTTTCAATTCCCTTATGGAGCAGAATTCCCCCCTAGCTCGGTCGGCGTCTTGTCTGCTGATGGAACTTAAAAGAATATATGATCATCCTGTTCGCGGTCAGCAAGCCGCACTGAGGCTCATGAGGCTGAGGCAGGGAGACCGCTCGATCAGACAATATGTGAGTGAGTTTCGTTCTCTGGCAGTAGAATCGGGTTGGAATGAGGCTGGATTAATTACTGCTTTTCAGTCAGGACTGAACCGCACCATTGGACGTGAGATGGCGCTCCGTCAGGAGCTACATACACTGGATGATGTCATTTCTGCTGCTATTCTGGTCTCGGACCAATGGGGCATCTGGCAGTCGGAACCGTCTGGGGTCCATCCAGCTGGTCGTGACAAGAAGGGTGTAGATCCTCCTCTACCCGTACCGGAATCTGGCCAAGCCTCGAGGGAGGAGCCGATGCAATTAGGCCGCACACGTCTGTCCGCCGATGAGCATCGCCGTCGTTTGACAACCGGACTTTGTCTATACTGTGGTCAAGAGGGACATCGGGTCGCCAGCTGTCCGCTGAAGCCCAAGACTCCGGCAGGTGAGGGTTCTCTTTTGAGCCAGACGGTGTGTATGCTAAACTCTCCTCAGGTGCAGCCATTGGTCTGTTTGTCCTCTGATTCTGTTTCTCTACAGCACCCCGTCCTGATAGATTCTGGCTCGGACGCTAATCTTATGGATGAGAGACTGGCTAAGCGGCTCAGACTGACTCTGGTGCCAGTACAGCGTCCTCTGGAGGCACGGGCCATAGACGATCACATCATCTGTCGTGTGGTGCTGCGTACTCAACCAGTCTCTCTCATTTTCAATGATGGCCATTCAGAAGAGTTATGTTTTCATATTTATCACTCAGACTCCCAACCCCTTATTCTGGGTCACCCGTGGCTTACCATACACAACCCGCGGGTCGATTGGAAGACAGGAGAGATTCTGTCTTGGGGTGAGGGCTGTGACACCCACAGGGTTGAGACCCGTACCCAGGATCCTTCGTCCGTTCCTGTCCAGCCAGTGGTGGCTTCAGTGGAGACCGTGAAGGAACCTGAGACTGACTTTCCTGCTCTTAATAAGGTACCTGAGTGTTATCATGATCTCAAGGAAGTGTTTAATAAGGCCCGTGCTACTTCTTTGCCTCCTCACAGACCTTATGATTGTGCCATAGACCTGCGCCCTGGTACCAATCCCCCAAAGGGACGATTGTATTCCCTGTCTGGCCCGGAAACCACCGCCATGAAGAAATACATCGATGAGTCATTGGCAGCTGGTTTAATTAGACCCTCTTCGTCCCCTGCTGGAGCAGCGTTTTTCTTTGTGGACAAGAAGGATAAGAGTCTCCGCCCCTGTATAGACTACCGTGGCCTAAACGATATAACTGTCCGTAATAGATACCCCTTACCACTCATGTCATCGGCTTTTGAACTTTTACATGGCGTCAAGGTGTTTACTAAGCTAGACCTCCGTAATGCCTATCATCTGGTCAGGATCAGAGAAGGTGATGAGTGGAAGACAGCGTTTAACACCCCCAGTGGCCATTACGAGTACTTAGTTATGCCGTTTGGTCTCACAAATGCCCCCGCTGTCTTCCAAGCGTTAGTGAACGATGTACTACGTGACATGCTCAATGTCTTCGTGTTTGTCTATTTAGATGACATACTGATCTTTTCCCCGGATGAGACGTCACATGTCCAACACGTTCGTCAGGTACTCCAGAGACTCTTACTAAATCAGTTATTTGTGAAAGCAGAGAAATGTGAGTTCCACCGCCCGTCTGTGTCTTTTCTGGGGTTCATCATTGCGGAGGGAAGTGTGCAGATGGACCCGGACAAGGTCAGTGCTGTGAGGGATTGGCCAACCCCTAGCTGTCGGAAGGATGTGCAAAGATTCCTTGGTTTTGCCAACTTTTACAGGAAGTTTATTAGGGGGTTCAGCAGTGTGGCTGCCCCCCTGCATGCCCTAACCTCTCCTAAGTCTGTGTTTAGATGGGGTTCTGAAGCTGAAACCGCCTTCAAGAGGTTAAAGGACATCTTCACTTCGGCCCCTGTCCTGTCGGTCCCGGATCCAGCCCTCCAGTTCGTCGTGGAAGTGGATGCCTCTAACCTGGGGATTGGAGCGGTCATCTCGCAGCGGTCACCAAGGGATAACAGGCTCCACCCTTGTGCTTTCCTGTCCAGAAGACTAACTAAAGCGGAGAGCAACTATGACATCGGCAACAGGGAGCTGTTAGCCATTAAAGTCGCGTTGGAGGAATGGCGACACTGGCTGGAGGGCACCGAGGTGCCTTTTCTGATATGGACTGACCACAAGAACCTGGAGTACCTGCGGACCGCCAAACGTCTCAACTCTCGTCAGGCCAGGTGGGCGTTATTTTTCACCCGTTTTAATTTCTCTCTTTCCTACCGGCCCGGCTCAAAGAATGTGAAGCCTGATGCTCTGTCCAGACTATTTACTCCTGATGAAGTGAGTACTGAGCCTGAAGCTATTTTGCCTAAGTCCTGTGTGGTGGGGGCAATGCACTGGGAGATTGAAAAGGCGGTGTGTGATGCTTTAAAGGACTGTGTCATCCCGGCTGGCGTCCCGCCAGACCGTCTGTTTGTTCCCCCTAACCTCCGCCCACAGGTCATTCACTGGGCTCATTCGTCTAAGCTGTCCTGTCACCCGGGAGTCCAGCGGACCATGTTCGTCATTAAACAACGCTTCTGGTGGCCGGCCATGGAGAAGTTGGTGACGGAATACATCGCATCCTCTCCCGTTTGTGCCGCATGCAAGTCTTCCAATAAGCCCCTGGTTGGTCAGTTACTTCCTCTTTCAGTCCCTAGTAGACCCTGGTTGGATATCTCATTGGATTTTGTAACTGGCCTACCCCCGTCTGAAGGTAATACCACTGTCCTTACTATTGTGGACCGTTTTTCTAAAATGGCACATTTTGTCCCATTACCTAAGCTCCCCTCTGCTAAGGAGACCGCAGAGGCGGTTCTGTGTCACGTTTGTCGTTTGCATGGGTTCCCTAAGGATATTGTGTCTGATAGGGGCCCTCAGTTTGTCGCACGTTTTTGGTGTGCTTTTTGTTCCCTTATTGGGGCTTCTGTCAGTTTGTCCTCGGGCTACCACCCTCAATCTAATGGTCAGACTGAGCGGCTCAATCAGGTGTTGGAGACCGGCCTTAGAGTGTTGGCCTCTCACAACCCCGCGTCCTGGAGCCGCCAGCTGATCTGGGTGGAATACGCCCACAATTCGTTACCCTGTGTCTCCTCTGGTCTGTCTCCGTTTCACGTAGTTTTTGGTTATCAACCCCCTTTGTTCCCGGCTCTGGAGAAGGACGTCAGCGTTCCGTCGGCCCTGGCTCTGATACGGAGATGCAAGAGGACCTGGATTCGTGCCAGACAGGCTCTGTTAAAGGCGTCGGGAGTCTATAAGGCAGCAGCCGATCATCATAGGACCCCGGCTCCGGTCTACCAGCAGGACCAGCGGGTGTGGCTATCTACCCGTCATCTCCCTTTGAGGGTGGAGAGCCGGAAACTGGCACCCAGGTTCGTGGGCCCGTTCCCTATATCAAAGGTTATTAATCCTGTTTCTGTGCGACTCAAATTACCCAGGACTATGAGAATCCACCCATCTTTCCACGTCAGTCAAGTTAAACCCGCCAAGGAGAGTCCACTGGTCCCTCCCACCCAGCCACCGCCTCCACCCCGGATCATCGATGGGGATCCAGCTTACACTGTGCGCCAGCTCATGGCGGCTCGCCGTCGAGGGAGAGGGTTCCAATACCTGGTGGACTGGGAAGGATACGGCCCTGAAGAACATTCCTGGGTGCCCGCCTCCTACATTTTGGACCCGGACCTGATTCGGGAGTTCCATCAGCGCCACCCGGAGGTTCCTGGGCCGTCCGGTGCCGTCCCCTAGAGGGGGGGGGTACTGTCATGTCGGCTTTTGGACTTTGTCTGTCTTTTCTGTTTTGTTTGTCATTTCCTGTTTTATTTTGTTAAGTTTCCCTCATGTGTCTTGTCTGGTGTCTTTACTTCCTTTTGTGTTCACCTTTCACCTGATTACCTTGCTCCTCCCTGATTATCTCCACCTGTGTCTCGTTGTCTTCCCACCCTCTTGTGTATTTAAACCCTGTGTTTTCCCCTGTTCCTTTGCCAGTTTGTGCTCTACAACTCGTTGTGTTCACTTACCAGCATTACTTGGATCCTGTTCGTTTGTCTGCCGTGTTTGACCCGTTTTCGTCCCTCGGCCTTCGATTCAGCCTGACCTTTTCCTGCCTGCCTGTTCCCGACCTGGTTCGTTACCTGTCTTCGTCTCTGCCTGCTCCCTTTATTACCTCAGCCTCCAACGTTCACCTGTGTGTCGACCTCCGCCTGGATATCTACCTGGGGATTCCGTGGGGGTTTTCCCGACTCGGCCGAGTCGGCCGTCTGTCAATCCCACCTGCAGCCCAGACGGTTACCCCCGGAACCGGAGGCCTCTCAGAAGACAAATATTCTCTGTGTAGAGTTATTTCTTCTGTGAAAGTGTTTAATAAAAACACTAAATCTTATTTGGTATTTGTGGTCTTGCTTTTGGGTTCTGCCTTTGTACTCAGCCTATTACAAACGCAATACTTTTGCGAGATCTCGCAATATACATTATAAAACCTTGCGATAGTTATGAAGACCGTATATCCGGGTCACCACCGGAAGCAGTGAACAAACAACTAGTAGAGCATCATGGAGCGGTTTAAAGAATTGTACTTCGAGCTTGGACTCAAATATAAAGAGATTCAGTCGGTGCTTGAATAAGACATCGTTATCATATAAGTCTGAGGCACCTTAAAAGAATCCTTCAAGAAAGGCAAGTAGTCCGATGAAAGAACTACTCCAACTTGGGAGATCTCGTTAAAGCTGCAGTATGTAGGAATTATGTTCTAAGTAATTGTAAAATTGCCTTGACTGTCACCAGACATGAAGGAATCATGTCCATTTCAAATACTGACATCACTGACAGTAGTAGTCCAGCCAGAATATTTGCATTTGAAAAGCTCAGTGTCAGCCCTGAAATGATGTTTATATTGACATTGTGTGTTTTGGTCTGAGGCTCCGCCCATCACCTGTCTGCAAATCACAGAGTCAGATGCCTTTCAGCATCCAGGTTGCCAGTTCCCAGTGGGCTGCAGCTGGAACATTTCTGATCACAAATGTCTGACGTTATTAAACCTAAAAGGACTCTTGTTATTCCCAAATACATCGTGACAAAGTGAGAAATAAAACAAGGAGATGTATAGAAGATGATTCAGAAACATGGAGACGACTGAAAGAGGAGAAGGATTTGAAGACTGACGCTGGCCCTGCCTCAGTCTGACCACCGGTAAGAGCCACTGAGAGCCGGGGTCGCGGCCTCTTCACCTGGTCCCTTGTCCTTGGGCCGGGCAGCAGTCTCTTCTCCTGGCCCCGGTGAAGAGACTGCCGGTCCGGGACTGGTGAACAGACCGGGTACCGGTGTAGGACTTGTCTCTTGCCATGGTAGCTCCTTGTAGTTCAGTGTTTTCTGTGGAAGTGACCTGTTCATTTAGCGGTGTGGTATCCGAACGGGGGGGGGGGGGTGTTTGGTCCGTGGTTCGGTCGGGGGGGGTTTGGTAGCTCGGCGTCCGTGATTCGGTCGGGGGGGGGGGGGCGTCGGTAGTCCGCTGTCTGTGGTTGGGGGGGGGGAGTCGGTTGGTAGTTCGGCGTCTGTGGTTCGCGGGTGGGGGGGGATCGGTTGTCCGGAAGGGGGGGGGGGGGTTCCGTAGTCCGGTGTCCGTGGTTCGGTGGGGGGGGTCGGTAGTCCAGTGTCCGTGGTTCGGTGGGGGGGTCGGTAGTCCAGTGTCCGTGGTTCGGTCGGGGGGGGGGGGGCAGGGGGGGTCGGTAGTTCGGCGTCCGTGGTTCAGTGGTGGTGGTGGGGGGGTTAGAGCGATCGTGCGGCGGGTAGTAAAAGTGAAACCTAATGCTCATTTCCCTTTTCCCTATCTCCTGAATCTTCGCAAACTTTCATTTGAGTGTGCAGGACGTTTGTCCTGGTCTTTTATATATTACACTTATGTAGAATAAGTCTGGTGATAATTTTTTTGTATGAAATGTATAGTGTGGTGGCAAGGATTAGAGGAAACACTAGTAGTAGATGCTCATGCTGGATCTGGCAACCCCTAGCCTGGGGGGAGGAGGTGAGGATACCACGTTCTACAGTATTTTGAATGTGATTGCAGTACCAGTTTTGGCCACAATCCTACATACTGCAGCTTTAACTTTGTCTGTGAACAGCTACGGCATTCGGGACAGCTTCATGGATATAAGTGGATGTACACTAAGTGCAGATTGAATGGTCTCCGTGTGAAAAAGGAGGATGTGCGACTTGTTTTGAAAGAACTGAATCCAACAGGAGTGGCAGTGAGACGCTCAAGATGGCTCCGAAGGCGCAAATATTTTTCCAAGGGCCCCAACTTTATCTGGCACTTAGATTCTTATGACAAACTTAATGGGTTCATTGACGGCTTCTCCAGGAAAATGATCTGGCTGAATGCATATACCACCAGTAGTGATCCCAAGCTAATTGGAGGTTACTATATTGAAGCTGTGCAGTGTTTGGGGGGCTGCCCCAGAGCGGTGAGGGGTGATCTTGGAACTGAAAACGGAAAAGTTAGAGACTTTCAGCGTGCTCTTCGCATTAACCCCCCAGATGAAACCCTTGATAGTTACCTGGAGGGAGCCAGCACTGCAAATCAAAGAATAGAAAACTGGTGGGGATTCTTGCACAAAGAATGTATGGAATTCTGGATATCTTTGTTTTTGGACTTGAGAGACAACGGATTCTTTGATGGAGGATTTCTGGACAAACGTGTGCTACAGTTTTGCTGCATGGGACTAATTCAAGTAAGTCGATTTCGCATTACAGTATCAATGAAAGCATTTAAAATCAAATGATATTTAAATATACAGGACTATCTATTATAAATGCCATAATGGTACCTCGTACTGTTGTTATATGACCTTAACAACATATATCTATTATGAGCCGTATATTTATTTGGATAAAAATGTAATCTAATATCTGTTGATAAAATAAATGTAATAATACATGTAGTATCTGTTAATGAAGTCCCTGTGAGCAAACAAAATCGTTTTACATCTAGTTTTAACAATGTGAAGACACACAAGCTGAAACAGGGAGGCAACGTCAGGTTGTATTGATTTTCTCATAATTCTGAGGTCAGAACCATGTTAATGGTTCAGTGGGTAATGGGTAGTGTTCTTAGGCATAGATAATGCTCAGTGTCACACAAACATTTTTTAAAACCTTCGCTACTGTAAGCAGCTTGTGTCATAGGTCACCCTGCTCTACCTGTAACATACACACCCAGCAACACACTGCACCTGCTCTGAGTGAACAAACCCTACAGTTTATGTTCAGGTGGAAATATGCACATTAAAAATGGCCAGCCATTGTTTACTTTAACAAAAGATTTGAGCACAGGGTCATAAGACAGCAAATAAAGATCACTAGTTCTATCTAACTGATAAGTACTTCCATCTCTAATTGAGTTCAGGTTTGTCCCACTGTATGGTTAAAAGTTGAAGTTATTATATTTGATTAATTAAGATTACATTTTGTTCATAACTTGTTTTCATAGGATGAGCTGGATGACACCTCCAGAGTTTGGGACGCGCACACCATCAGACCATCCAGCAACCCAAATGTTCCCAGTGGACAGCCAAATCTGATGTACTCACTGCCAGAACTATACAAGACCAGGGATTGTCTTTCCCCAGCAGACAGAAACCTTGTTGAGCAGTGCAAAAGCCAGTGTGTCTTCCGTCAGCCCATTCCATGTGATACTGATGTTTATGAGCTGTGTAATTTTGTTATGGTTGAAAATCAGCTAAATCTTCCCAGGGACCCATATCAAGCCATAGACCTTTATCTACAGTTAAGAGAAAAAATTAATGCATGCCTGTAAGTTGAATGCACAAGATTTTGAGCACAGTTACATCTTTAATAAAGATTTTGAAAAAAAAAAAAAATTCTTGTCATTTTTTTGTGTTTTGTAATAAAATTAATGGAAAAAAAAACCTTTGTGAAGAATTGTAATGACCGAATTTAAACAATGTATCAATATTTACAGCTTGGATACAAAATTGCTTGTAAATTGAACACTGTAAACATTCTTTGGTAACAAATGGACTTGAACATATCCTGTTTGTCTATCAATAACTAACAAATAAGTTAATACTTATTTGACAAGTTGAACCTGTTTTTCCAGGAACATTCACATTTTACAACAAATAAAATGTAATTCACATGAAATAAGTAGCATGAAAACACTTTCAAGCAGTTATTGTATATTTTTAGGTTACGAGTATATGCTAGTCACCTGTCAAAACAAACCTGGTTAATCATTTGAAAACACATTAAACATTGTTTTTCAAAAACTTTCAAATATTTAAAAAAAAAAAAGGTATAACTCAAAGTTTTCATACTATCCATTTTTGCAGTTTTCATAAAATGCAGTGAATATAACATAAGCAACATAAAAATGTAAACCCATTATTCACCTTTACCTCTGCCAAGGAGGTAATGTAATCATCTGTTAGTTTATCTGTTTGTGGACAAAATAATTTGAAAAGTTATGAACAGATTTGAAATTTTTTAGGATAGGCTGCAAATGGCACAAGGAAAATGTTAGATTTTGGAATGCGTAGGTCAAAAGTCACAAGGGTTATAAGATGTAATTTTGACCAGATTTTGCTGAAACTTTGCATGTAGGTAAACAATGACCCAAGGAAGAAGTGACTGGAATGCAAAGGTTGCCAGGATCAAAACATGTAATTTCAAAATAGCCTCATGAAGGTGCTGCCCTTCTGACGGAGGTACGCACTGTGAGTGCTTTGTAATTGTTCACATTATATCCATGGTTAGGTAATTACTAGACTGAATATTATCCAACTCTGTGCGGAACTCTGGATAAGAGCTGTACATGTAAGACAGTTCCAGGGTAGCAGCACAAGTGTGACTAACAGGTCTCCTGTTGAGACCATTCTCTGCATTGAAGCCGACTGTTATTTTATCAACACACATGGAAGAAGAGCCAATACAGAAACGGAGAAATTGCTCCACCTTCTTTTGGTCAGCACTCCTTACATACCGCTGAATATGGTTGAATGTGCGCTGCTCTTGTTGAGAAAGAATTTCATTTGAGGTTTGAAGTAGCTGTGCAACTTTTTTGCCAGTAGCCCTTTTCATTTCGTATACAGATAGCACACTTGTTTTGTCTAACAGGTTCAGCTGTACATATGATAAAGCCTCGGAAAAACAGTCTATTATGTATTTAGGCTGTTGGAGAATGGCTTTATGAGCCATTGTTTGAATGGTAGACACCAAGTTTTCTTTATGAGGAAGGCACTGAGAACCCATTCTTGATAAAAGATCAAGCAAGTCCTCCTCATCACTTTCCTCAAGTTTACCCTCTAAAGCCCTTTCAATAGTTTTTCTTTCATTATAGGAGACGTAGTTAAGGAAAGACGACATCAGTACATTTACATCAACGGTGTCAATACCATGAATAGATGACAATTTGAAAGATTTTGAAAGCCTCACAGGCAGCATACCATGGTCTATAAAACCTTTGGCCCAAATCCTTCCGACTGCCTTCCATTCTTCCTTTGTGGTATCGGGCTTCAGTCTTGGTACCCTCTCCTCCTCGCCTTCACACTGCTCCAGGAACTTCTCCCAGAATTCAGAGTAAACATCTCTGGACACTCCAGAGTCATCACTCGCATTTTCATTCAGGAATTCCATCTTTAAAGTGTACTTTGTGATGTTTGGATCCAAGAAGTACCTAACCAGATCTTTTATAATGGTAACCCTATGAACCCATATATAATGTACTTCTGGATTTGCAGAGCCTGGTTCGTCTGATGGAAATATTTCACTGTTGATTGGCTGGAAAATAGAAAAAGAAAAGAAGTCAGTTTGAATAGGGACAAATTTCAACATGATAGTTTTGTTATTGCTTATTCTATGGACATTTAATTACATAGTTGCCATCAATATGCCTACTTAATCTTTGTGTTTACACTTAACATTGTAAACACTTGCTGTAACAATGTTTCTATGCTTTCTATCCATCCAATTGACATCTGATGATTGTTACTGTACTGATCATTCCTTTTGTGTAACTATTTTTAACAGCAAAAGATAATACAGGGATATAGCTTTTCAATGGCTACTAAACTGCAAGATTTTGCTGTAAAAATGTTACACATTACATCAATAGGACCAAGATACTATACAGTATAAATACATATTTATTTATTTGTAAAAATCTACAAATGTTTTAATTTATGGTCTTAATTTTTGTGTTTTGTGTAACAAAGAAGAAAGTCAAAGGAAATCTGGCAAAACAATTAAGAGACCACTGAAAACCCCCAAACACATTTAATTGTTGAAAAAATTAGAAGTTAACAAAAAGCTGTTGGGGTTTTCAGAGATCTAATACTAAATAGAAAGAAAGTGAATATAATTAAACAAGAAACCGCTTGCAGAGTGCATACCTCCACCAGAAGGGCAACGCTTTCATGAGGCTATTTTGAAATTACATGCTTTGACTCTGGTGACCTTTCTCCTATACATTCCAAAATGTAATCACTTCTTTCTCGGGTCAGTGTCTACCTACATGCAAAGTTTCATCCAAATCTGCCCTGTACTTTTTGAGATATTTTGCTAACAAACAGACAGACAAACAAACAGGGGTGACAACATACATAACCGGAGGTAATAATGTGTCAAACTGGGGTAGAGCTGAAGTAATGCTTTAAAGCAATGTTTAAAAGCAAAAGTTATGATACCAAATAGTGATTTCTTACCACATAATCCCATCATACTTTGCTCATATTGAAACATATGACACATACTGATACATTTGCTGTATCATAATACTCATTATTAGATTTGTTAATCTGACCAGTTACTTTTTTTTTGCAAATAAATTCCAAATTGCATTTTATTAGGTATAATTTCAGAAAATTAATGTCTGTATTTACTAAGCTACCTATTAGTTAATATAATCTAAAAACAGATCCATGTTGCAAATTTTGTTTTGGTCTTTTACCTGTACATTTGTTTCCATTATTTCATGGAGAGCTTCATTCGACAGTAGAGGCTGCCCATGAGATGAGGTGTTTGGAACAGCAACATCAGTGTGCATCAACACCTGTAACATTAAAAACTGTGTTACTGAAATTAATTTGAGAATGGAGAAACTATTAAAACAAGGAACATCATTACACCAATAGTAAACTATAATAGTAACCATAACACATAATCATGGTAGCATTAGATTACTTTTATATCTCATAAATCAATGCTTAAAGAGATTTAAGTTATTGTTAAATACTCCAAATCTACAAAAAGTCACGTTACCCAGTTGTGTGATGTCATAATACCAACTACATCAGTTACATGTACTAATTATATAAAACTTTTCCTTGCTAGACATACATTTGACTAGATGACCTCAGTTTCAGTATTGTTTGAATTCCAGTTTATTATTATAACTTCATCATCTTCTAATGTTCCATATTCTCCATCCCATACCAGTGTATCCTCTTCATCACTAAGAGCTCTATTTTCAGTGGGCACTTCAGATGAATCGGGCAGAGGGCTGAATCTTCTGGATCTTTTTGATGCTGGTGGTTGAACTGGTAGCTTCTGCAAAAAACAATAAAATCTTTGTGATTTCAGAGTGTATGTGTGTTTACATCCATGTATAGATTTAGACACAAACCTCATCAGTAGTAGCATGATCACATTTTGGCTCTTCTTCCAGTGTTTCTCTAACATCTGGGTTGGTCTTTACTGCATCATGTTCAGATCCACTGTCACTTGAAAACTCTGCACTTTTTGTGCAGATGTAAGAGCGCAGCATTTCTAACTTAGTTTGTTTGTAAAGGTAACCAACAGTATCAATCAGAGGCAGGGTGTTTTTTTTTGAAGTCACGAATAGAAAAAGTAAAATCTGCAGCATCCCCTTTAGTTGATAGTCCATTAGGGAAAAATAGATCCTTTCCCCTGGCTAAAATCTGTTCAACTGTAGAGTCTTTTTCTACTGTGACATGTCTGGTGCCACCACCATGTCTAGTCCTGACTTGTTGGTAGCTACCATTACAGAAATTGAGCCATCCAATTTCAATCTTTCTACTAGTTTTCTCCCCATTTTGATTTCTGGGTCTTGCCATTGAACTGCTTTGCACAAAAGTCTCTTTTCTTTTTTCCCCTAGCCTTTGACCTGATTTTGATGTTATCCTTCTATTGTCTAATTTTTCTCTCACACTTTGCAAGAGAGATTCCTTTTCAGCTGCAGTTGTTTGTGTTTGGTGGCAAAAAGCCAAAACAGCCACTCTGTCTCCATAGGAGCTAAGGTATTTTGCCAACTGATCATCTTTAAGTAAAGTCAAAACGGACTTGTCAATCTGCGAAATCACAAATCAAAAATAATTCACTTAGTTTTCTCAATTAATAAGTAGCAATATTTAAATAAGGTATGCCATGTTCCGCTGAACAAAACAGTTGTATTTTAACAAATGTAATATAGATGTTTAAATTGACGACAGAAAGTAAGTAAGCACCCCCACGTATGCGTCTTCCTGTTTCACTCCCCCACCCCCCACCCCCGACGCCACGCAATTTAGCTTTTGCTTACCTTGTCCTGTTTCATGACATTTATGCTCTCAGCCGATACTCCTCTCGCTTTCAGGAAAGTTTCAAGGTCTTCCTCCATTAAACATACAATTCTAAAATGTGACAAAGTGTTAAAAACAGTGTAAATACGTCAAAAACAGACGTCTTTCTCTGAGATTTAACACTTAACGCGCCATGCGCCATATCAGGTATGTTAACATTGTAGTTACAAAGAGTTTTGCTTTGCATTTTGTACATGCACAACAAGAATAACAACTAGGGCCCCGAGCCCCTAGCAAGAACAACTTACCAAACTGTCTTTTGTCATAAATAATGTCACTGGAAAATTGCAGCTTCACTGGCAACACATCCACATACGTTGCGGTTTGTGCCAACTGAATGACCTGAATGACCCGGAAGTAATTACATATTGCGAGATCTCGCAAAAGTATTGCGTTATCTCGCAAAAAAATTGCGAGATCTCGCAAAAGTATCGCGTTATCTCGCAAAAGAATTGCGAGATCTCGCAAAAGTATCGCGAGATCTCGCAAAACTTGACCCGATTTTTTTTTTTTTAATCAATTTTTTTTTCTCAATGTCCCCTACCGGGCTCCGTAGTACAGTAAGCCCATTGAGGCATTTAAAAACACATAAAAGAATTTTAAAATAATTCTGGAAGCGAACTCTGAATGAGTGAATTGATGCTAAAATTGGGAGTGATGTGGTCCCATTTTGTAGCACCAGTTAAAAGTCAAACAGCAGCCTTTTGAATAAGCTGCAGTCGGGCACATGACGTCTGACTAAGCCCAGGTTTGTTGTCACATGTGTCAAATATTGATGTAAAGGACCCAGGTCAATCAGTTCTTCTAAAAGAATGAGCTTTCAAAGCTGTTCCATTGTCTTCACTTTGTAAGAGAGAAGGACATTTTATTTGATCGTTGGTTTGCTTTCTCAAAGTCCACGTAGGTTTGTTTCTCACCTTCAGTATAAATGAATAAACCACTTTCTGTACACCTGTGGCAACCAAACCTGTAAAGTGGCAGCTTTAACTGCATCATAGTCAGAGCTTTTCTCCAAAGTCAGTGAGCAGTAATCTTCCTGAGCCCTACCAGACAGAACACACTGTAAAAGTAGTGACTAATATTCGTTAGGCCATTACAGTCTGTCATGACTGAACACAGACGGGAGAACCCAAATGCATGACCAGGAGTCAGAATTAAAGTTCTAAAGGACACAAAAATAGATGGGCGGACGGTGGTAGTCAGGAGAACTTGGGTCAGTACAAGAAATCCCCTGAAACAGGTGAGGGGTAGATATGAAGCAGATAACCAGACGGACAGGTTCAAAATTGGGTTTCCAGGCAGAATTCAGTTAAGGAGGCAGGCTGGATCATACACAGAAAGGCAGAAAATCAGGCTGAGGCACATGTGAGGGACAGGCAAAAACAGAATACTGTAGCAGGCAGTGAAAAAGAGAAAGCAGACAGGAGGCAGAGGTACTGGCAGTGGAAGGCAAGGCTTAGAAGGCAGGCAAACAGGATCAATCACAAGAAGGCAGGCAGGAAGAATCGCAGCCAAGTATCTCACAAACAGGCAAATACAAACTGGTAGTGATGTTACGAGATGTGCCGAGGCTTCGAACTGTGTGTTGAGTAATAGAGGGCACGTTTCCACGAAGTGCGTATAGAGGGTATGCACATATGTCACTTCCCCCCCAGGCCACGCCCCTCTAAGTCAGACTGAGTGGCAAAAACCAACCTGCTCAACATGACAGAGTATAGCAGTAAACACAGCTAGACCGGGAAAATGTGAAATACGATATTAAATTGGACTCGACATGGATCCATACGAGCTACCAAAGAACAAGTGGTCCATGAACATTGACATGTGGCCCGAAATCACGTATCCTGACATCCAGGGTGTAGGGGATCATCGCTATTTTTACCTGAAACAAATATACATGGTTTCATCATTACTGACAACCAGGGTCCAAAACTAGGCAGAGAACTAACTGATCCAAAGTGCATTTACAGTAGACCGTGTTCTGACCCCAGTGAATATATGCATAATCTACTGGTAGGCTACTGAGGATATTTACGTCTAATTAATATCAAGTACTTTATGCAACACAGATACTACTGCTTTGTATGAGCAGGGTACGACTTTATTCTTGTAAATTATGATATTTTTCCTACCTGTTTTTAAATTATTAATTATTCTTGTAATATTATAGCTTTATTGTCGGAACATGATGGCTTTAATCTCATAAATGAATGACATTTTTGTTAAATTATGAGTTTTTTATATAACTACGACTTTATTCTCATAACATTGTGATTATCTCCGCCAGGAGGTATTGTGATCACTTTGCTTTGTGTGTTTACACGTTTGTGTGTTTGTTTGTTTGTTAGCAAGGTAACTCATAAAGTTATGGATGGACTTTCATGACATTTTCAGGAAATGTTCATACTGGCATAAGGAAGAAATGATTAAATTTTGGTGGTGATTGGGGGGGGGGGGGGGGGGGGGCAGATCTGTCTTGGCAGAGGTCTGTGCTCTCCAAGTGCTTTTCTTGTTCTTTTTGTATTCGACTTTATTATCATAAAATTACAGGTGTTATATTGATATTTTGACTTTATACTCGTAGTGACAAGAATTTTTATTTTCTCATGTGGCCCTAATACGGTGTCGTAGCTTTATGCTTGAGTACTCCCGTATTTGAAAAACTGGGTTACCTTCAGTTTGTTAGTTTACAAATCATGTAGGAGCACACAGTTCATAATCACAAAATGAAGACAAAAACCATGAAAGATCTGATCATGAAACCAAGAGCTTTACTAAGAAGTTACGTTAGCCAAAACAATACGGAATTTAAGGTATGGTTTTACCCAAAAATACAGCATTAATTAATGTTACCTGACAAGAAATGGTAACCACAAATCTAGGTTTGGTTTCCTGGATTTGTGGATCCATCTACTTCTCTTTACTTTGGCCTTCGGTGCCTGTAAAACGATAGTTCCGACTGCTTTTCAAACCTGTTCATACAATCAATCACACAACAGCTGTTCCCCATTTTTTATTAAATATTGTTCTTAAGTTTATACAGTATTGAAGCCAATGCTGCTACTCATCTCTCGCTTTCTGCCACTCAGTGGGTGTAACCGCGGTGACTTCGGCTAGCAGTGACGTCACATGCATACCCTCTATAAAGGTTTGCTTCATTACGGGAGGAGCCAAAAATGATGACGTCTGAAGCCTCGCTGCCCAGCTTTACCCCGTGACTGTTTCACCAAGTGGTTCTGAGGTGGTTCTATCTTATTCAGGTTTGACAGAAATATAAACCCCTCAAGCTCCGTTCAAAATGTAGGTTTTTGATAGAGAGTTACGGTCAGTCAGGGGCGTAGAATTGCATAGGGATGCTAGGGACACGTCCTTACCAATATCCAGCCACTACTGTTTTGTCCCTACCAATCCAACCGCTGTCCGTAGTGTTTAGTCAATGATTATGGCACACAAAGGGTTAATAGTCGGTCTCTGTTGGAAGTCCTGTCTCTAACCTAATTGTCACTCTCTGATTGGCTCTGCAGTTTTGCTATCATACATGTGATTGGCCACCCCCACTGTTACTCCATCTACTTGTAAATGCTACGGTTATTCGCCAGTTGGACAGGACAGGAAAAAAAAAAACGTTGGACCAGACAGGATGCAGGTCATATCTCCAACTGCTTAGCGTAAGTTGTCAGCATGTTTGCATTTGTTCTGGCTGGGTCACATCAGCTAGACAGATTTGAATATCAGAGGTGTTATTTACATTTACATTTATACATGTGTCTGTTTGCTTGCATGTGTGCGTGCACATGCGTATCCATGTCCGTGCATGCAGGGCCGGTTCGTGGCATAGGCTGATAACTGATAACATGATAATTTCTCATTAATTGTCTTAAAAATAAATGAGGAAAAAAAAACAAAATTACAACCCCCCCTGTAATTTCTCTGGTGAGCTCTCCCAGACCGGTGCTCACTGTGTGTGTGTGTGTGTGTGTGTGTGTGTGTGTGTGTGAGTGACAGAGACAGAGCCGAGCTGAATGACAGTCAGACAGGTGTAGAACTAGCATCCAGGTAAAGGGTGGAGAGTTTGTCACCATCAAAAGGCCTTCCAAGGCCTTAGCTGCACAGTTTAGAAGAGGAGAGAAGAGGAGGCAGAAAAATAATCCAATTATAGAGGGATGTAACCTTTTATAATCTTAAAAAACCTTTGATGTTAATAGCAACAGCTAGCTGAACAGAAATGAAACAAAGTTGGCTAATAATGGTACTGTAGATGATTAAGATATGAGATATCTGCTAAGGTGTGTGGTTTACTGCTGATGAACTGGGTTATATATCAGTGGCGATTTCTCATAGACTGCAAGGGAAGCCCGACTTCCCCTAAAATTACGAAAATTAAATGGATAAATATGTACGGTTGTGTTGACATTTTATTGACTACAAATGTGTTAGAACACGTTCATCTCACAGATGAGTTCGTTCAGAATCAGCTTTATCACAAATCAACGGACTTGATGTTATTCACTTCTCATACATTCCCGTTGCGCTGTTTTCTCATTTGATCTCTGCTCAGTGCATTTGTCCATAGACAGCGGGCGCCTATGGGCTTCAATGGGACTGAGTGGAACAGTTTTTTTCATTGCGTCAAAACTGGACGGTAATTGGATAAATGCCACAATGTTGTCCCGCCCCCAGATGCCGGGCGTCTCTGGGGGTGAATGGAGCTGTGGGCGGAGCTCGGCTGGGCTGGACGCCAGAATCCCACGTGCTGATTGGAGGATCAGTCGAAAGGCTGAATCCCGTTTGATTGACAGCTAGTTTCAGATCTACTCCTTCACTGACACAGTTCAGTTTAATATCGCTGCGCATTCTGCTGTGAAAGAGAGAGAGAGACCACTACGAAATTACTCGTTCATTTCTTGCACTGTAAATAAAACACACTCATTGTACTTCCTTGTTTCAATTTAACATAATTTCAGCGTTTTCTTGTTTCAGTTACATAATTTAATCATTTCTTGTTCGAGTTTAATATCGTTTTGTAGATAGTTAAATCAATCATACTGTTGGCTAGGTCGGAGTGAAAGGAGCATCTCTAGTTTAAAAAGGCTGAAGTCTTACACCCACAACAAAATGGGCCAAGGCCGTCTAAGCAGCCCAGCTCGGCTGGACATTCAGAGGACACTGGTCCAGTCCCTGGAAAAGACGCCTACTTGGTACGATAAGGTCACTGAGCATTTTCTTAAAAAGGAATGGAGGGCCGAATGTATGTTCAAATAACTCGACAATTTTTTTTAATGTAAGCAGACAATGAGCTTCCCCTGTCTGAAAGACGAGCAGCCGCCACTGTTATATATGTATATAATTGGTTTATATTTGTTTCTATGTGGTTTACTGCTGCTGAACTGGTTTATATATGTTTATATCTGGTTTACTACTGGTTGGCTGGTTTATATATGTTTGTATGTGGTTTCTATATGTTTCTATATGGTTTACTGTTAGTTGACTGGTTTATAAATGTCTCTATCTGATTTATTCATGTTTCTATATAGTTTACTGCTAGTTGGCTGGTTTATAAATGTTTCTATGTGGTTTATATATGTTTCTATATGGTTTACTGTTAGTTGGCTGGTTTATAAATGTCTCTATATGATTTATTTATGTTTCTATATGGTTTACTGCTAGTTGGCTGGTTTATAAATGTTTCTATGTGGTTTATTTATGTTTCTATATGGTTTACTGCTAGTTGGCTGTTGATATATGTTTCTATGTGGTTTACTGCTGGCTGCTTTGTGCATCTCCTCTCATGCTTCATGTATCTCCTCTTCATGCCCCCCCCCCCAATATGTGTGTGTGTGTGTGGGTTTGTGTGCATGTGTGTGTTTTTAAGAGGGGGGGCACCAAATTCATATCTCGCGTAGGGTGCCAAAATGGCAAGGACCAACTGACTATGGTTGATTGCTTGTTTGATCAGCTAGTCCACGGGCCAAGACCAGATATTTAGGATATTGGTACCACCCAAGGGAGGAAGTTCTAGTGATGCATTTTGAAATGGCCTATATCTATAGATAATATTTTGCTATGATAGCCATTCCAGAGTAGTAGCTTAGTCATAGCTATCAGCCATTGAATAAACCCACTGTAATAGACAAAATCAGAGGTCATAAAATGTCATTTGAATGTATGGAATGTTAATATCAACACATTCATGGCCAGTTCTTTGTTATTATCAAAGATCTGAGTTACATATGAACCACAATAAACATTCCAGACCAGAGGTTGCGCTAGACATTTTTATTGTCCGTCATTTTGACGGACAGGGTCATAAAAATTCCGTCATAACGTATTATTATCCGTCATTTCAAATTTTTATTTTTTAATGATAAAAAGATATATTTAGTAGTATTTAATGTTCAAAAACATTTCAATGATGCAGCAACTGTAGTTGCTGCTGGCTGATAAACCAAAGTGATATCACGACTCGCATAATTATATACGCCACTTATAATTGGTGTGTTATGCACTGAGGGTTAGGGTTCAGGTTATATGAACCAGAGATCTACGCACAAATTGACATGCCATCAAATAACACATGAAAGGTAGAAAATGCGTACATATAGCACACCAAATGCCACTGGCATATTCCTTGCTTTTCTGTCATCCTCCACCGCATCCGTCCCTCTTTTTTCACCGCGTTTATTAATGACATCGGATTTAACTGGGTTTTCTAAAATAACTAAGGAGACTCAGCTGTCTTCACAGTTTGCGCAAGAAAAGTAGCATCTAATTTTGGCTAAAGTCAGCAAAACAACAACACAAGACTGGACACTGACTGATTAATGTTCACACTCACCATCAACTGGACAGGGGGTCTACTACAGGTGAACTAACGGTGAGTCATGTGACAGAAGTACCGCTGTTGTATTCAGTGTGGTTGCGAACAGTGGTGCTGTTGGTTCTATACAGGTGGATGCTGTTATGGACTGTTTGATGCCTCGTAAAGAGAGACAGACAGACCAGCAATTCTGCGAACAGGTTCTGTTCACAGTGTTGTGTGAAAACTTTCTTTGGTAGTATGAGACTGGTGTGTGTGTGTGTTCCTTTAAGTGCGAGAGCGGTGTGTGGTGCGTGCGTGAACGTATGGTGTGAGTGGTCGAGCAAGATGAGGGAGCAGCAGTTTTGAGTATGAGTGTGTAAGAGGACAGAAGGAAAAAGTGTACAAGCATCGATATACTGTGCATAAATAAAAGCTGCTGTCTTCCACTACCGGCAAGGGAGTTAACCCGACATCGGCCCTGGAGGAAATCTGCCCTGTTCTCGCTGACTACGGTCAGACGAGCCGAGCAGGAGAGGTTAACAGTAGATTACCCTCAGTATTTGAATCTGTCAAAATGACGGACGGCCTTCAGAATTTTCCGTCATTTAAAAAAAAAAATCTGTCAATGACGGAATATTTTCGGTTAACGCGACCTCAAAAATGTTTCATTTACTTCTCCTAGACAACTTTGAGATCTGTGTGACACCAAACTGAGACTAGGGTTTATTTCTCCTGTGTCTCATTTTTGTCTCCAGAGCAATAAGATGTGCTAAATCTCAATTTAGTCTCCTTTTAAGTTTCAGAAGAGATCTCAACAAGCTCTAATATAATTCTCAGTTTCTCAACTTTTGTGTCTCTTTGTGATCTTAGGCAGAGAAATCAGAGAGCTCTCTCTATGAACTCAGTCTATTCTCATCCCAGCCTCAGTTCATGCATCTCATACTTAGCTCAAACAGAACAAATAAAGAGATCTCCACAAGCACTCATTGAAATCTAAGACTTGGCGCAAAAAAGTTGTGAACTTTGAAATCTGTAGATGACGCAGCCCCAATGTTAACATTTCATTGGCAGAGAGCGCCATCAGTCTCAAATGCTGCATCATGACTGGTTAACTGACATCGGGTTGACTTAACGACGTCATAGGTCATGCCTTAAGTTAACGTACGGAGTTGCAGGCAGGAGGGATGGAGGAAGAAGGAACCGTCACAGGACGAAAAAGAAGGTAAGCTACATCTTTGTCAAACGTAATTTGGGTAAAACTTTGTAAAATGTAGATGGCGAGTGTTTATGTTCGTTCTGATACTGTTTTGAAGAAAGTGGTCGGCATATGTGGCAAATAGTGAAGCTAACTAGTGAGGCTATAAGCCCGGACCACATGTGGCCATGAACTTTTTAAGGTTAGCTAACCTTAACTGTTAACTTAACTTCCCGCAGTAACATCTTTATGTAAATAATATGCACTTTGGGATTATTATTTCTACAAACAGCGGGCCCTAGACACTCTTGGAGTTAAATAAATCGGGTATGACTGGAAAACTTTGTGGTCTCATTGTAGTGAGACCATTAAGACAATTTTCTCTAAGTTCATGCAACTGACTTAACATTAGGATGACCAAACATGTCCACTTTTCACGTCTTGCCCCATCTTGTCCGGGGCGTCTATTTATTTATTTTTTTATAACTTTGTGAAAATGTCCAGTTTTTATTTTCAAATTGACTGGCGCTTTGCACAGAATATGGTACTTTGTTGCATGTGAGGTAATCCTCTAGATGCTGCCTTGTGGGCAGCTCTGCTACTCTGCTACTGCTAGAAAAAAATCCCAATTTACCATCCCGGTTGGGACAAATGGCAGACTAAGTGCACTGTATGCAAAGCTGGCACGTATGTTTCCATGTCAAATAAAGGTGCCGGGGGTCTGAAAGCTCACATGGGCACAGAATAAAAAACCTAAAGATTGAAGTAATACTTTTTGTTTGTTAAAGTAGTATCTCTGTGGGGCTACTGTTATATTATTTACATTATTACATTGAAAGGATAGTAGGAGATACTTTGTTAATGATTTTCTAATACAGAAAAGGCATTATTTCTATCATTATTTAATTCCAGATAATTTAATTTGAATTTTATTTTTGTACCACTGACACTTGTTAAAGAGAGATTATTGTAGGCATAATAAAGCATGTTGAATAACCTCTGAGAAGCCTATCTGAATTTGTGTCTTTGGTTATACATACAGAGGAGGCATACTTTACATAAATTAAAGTTATAAGGCATCTTTGAATAAATTTCTGTCATATCAGTCCCCGGACTTCTGCCTGTTTTGTCTGTCTTGTCTGTCATTTCCTGTTTTATTTTGTTAAGTTCTCCTCTTGTGTCATGTCTGGTGTCTTTGCATCCCTTCCCTAATCAGTTCCACCTGTGTGTGATTACCTGTCCCCGTCCTGATTTGCTCTACCTGTGTCCCATTGTCTTCCCTCCCTCTTGTGTATTTAAGCCCTGTGTTTTCCCCTGTCCTCTGCCAGTTCGTATTCGCCTTGTGTGTCTACTTACCGGCGTTTCTTCGGATCCTGTTTGTCTGCCTGCCTGTCTGTTTTTGACCTGGATTGTTTCCTCGATGCCAGAGTTTTTGCCTGACCCCTGTCTGTGCTTCTGCCTCAGTGACCTTACCCGTGTTTGACCTTTTTGCCTGGATTAATGGTATGTGAGTTTGCCTTTCCCCAATGTCCTGTTGCCTGTCTGCTAGCCTCTCTGTGTATGACCTGGTCTGTCTCCTGACGGTCCTTTGTTTTTCCCTAGTCGGGTTCCCCTCGTGTGCTCCCGACCCGGCTTTCTTATTTGGGTTCGGACGTCGTGACGAATCCACAAAGCAGTTTCACTGAGGACTCACCCATAATCCTTTTGTGTGAACTGTATTTCCTGTCTGTGTTTAATAAACACAATTACATTGTATTTTTGGCTGCGGGTCGTGCATTTGTGTTCAGATCTTGTACTTCCAGTCCTAACAATTTCGAGTATCATTTAAGTATCTCAAGGTGGAGTGAAGTGTCGTCCTTTTTTGGAAATCAAAATACGGTCACCTTATTAACATTATAAACTCGAGACGAAGGGAATTGAGAAGGTGCATCTTCCCAAGATATGTTATCAATAAGCAAGGGTTTAGGAGCAATGTCCAGAATGGAAGAGCCCAACAACTTATTCCAGAAAAGTGCAATTCTTACAGAAATCTCCAAACATCAAAAGTCACAGCCTGGATTTTTACTATGATGTTTCTTTCTGGCCTTTTTGTCTTATTGTGGTTTGTCTGGTGGATTTTAGATCATGTTTTTCAGTCCCTGAGCTGTCTGATATGGTTAAATTAACACAATCTGTGTATCCAAAGGTATCAACAAGTTGCTGTACCAAATTATGAGATATAATAACATGATAATACTAAATAAGTAATTGAATCACCTTTTTAAATAACTAAAATGTGTTGTACTTCTATGTATTTAACAGGATGGATGGCCCAGCAGGAAATACTAAAAAAGAGATGCCTAAAAGAGCGCGAAACCCACCGAAGAAGATGGGATTTTATGAACCAGACCCTGGCTCACCCAGAGATGACTCAGATGGTAATTGAGTTATTTTTAATTTTTAAAGTGATTGTGATTTTTAACTTATTTTGGACACTATAATAACCAAAATCTTTGACAGTCTCTGGTCTCTTATCACTGGGATTATCATTATCAATATATTGGCAGCTTCAGGCACAAACATTGATTTACAGGATTTTTTTTAAAGAAATGTCAAGAAAAGGGAGAGTAACCCTCACTTGAAACCGTGTGCGTTTTAGTGACAGAATTTTACAGCTCTATTGGTCAAATTATCCCTGCATTTGGGGCTGGGAGATGGATTTAAAAATTTATTTCAATAAAATGAAATTCTCATTGGGAAAAAGTAACTACTTTTTTTTCCAGGATAGGCATGAAATTGCAAATAGGTCTCTAATTGTTGATACCTGCAGAAACTCTGTTGCCACTTCATTGCAGATTTTAGAATTTAATTCTTTAAAATCTATTGATAATTTACTGAACTGTTTAAGCAACCCATTATTTAAAACAAATCAATAATTTACTGAACTGTTTAAGCAACCCATTATTTAAAACAAATCAATTTGAGACAAAGTAAGACCAGGTGACTACAGTAAAATGCTGAAATATTAATACAATATTATACATTATACATCTAACAACATAGTAACAAACTAAAAAGTCATATAAAATACTCCCCACAACACAGCTGCACACAGTTCATTACCCCACTCTTTCCTACCCTATTCTGAGCAGTTTATTGATTTATATAATAATAATAATAATAATCAACTTAATTTGTGTAGCGCCTTTCATACGAGAATTGCAGCTTAAAATGCTTTACAACAAATAATTTCAGCACCAAGTGCTTCATAGAAAATGTGTAAAATAAATAAATAAAATGCACAATAAAAACAAAGTGAAAAGATAGAATACAGAGTGCATAAATCAAATCAAATACAATGTTTAAAAGAGTAGCATGAGTGAAGAAGTGTGACGCAAATGCAAAAAGAATAAAGTTAACGCTAGTTGAAGGCTTAAGTGAACAGATAAATTTTTAGCTTTGCTAAGGTTGAAGAGGATTAGAACTGAGACCAATAAGATATGGTGTGGCAGGAAGTGGGGAAATCAAATTACCAAGTTGTCCGACAACGCCACCCAGGGGAATTTCACCCCTGGGAAAATTGTACAAATAATAAAAGTTAACTAGTAAGGTCACACAGGTTTGTAATGATCCACCCGGGAGAGATAATGTTTAGTTAAAGAAAGATTTTATTTAACAAAAATGATTAAACAGTTAACAAAAAACTAAAATGTCGCAAACACCAGGCCTTCAGCCAGCACTCAGGCTGACGAAAACAAAATAAGGGAGGACAGGGCTGAGACTTACCACCGCGGCAGGAAACCAAAAATAAGGGGAAGGGTCCACCACCACACCTGTGACATGACACACACACAAAAAAGAACACAAGGAAACCGTGAAAACGCCACCACAAGGTTGGACTGCCGCTCGGGTACCCAGCACCTGTACCACAAAGGAAAAAAAAGAGAAAGACCATTAATAAAACAGCCTGGGTGCCTCGGGTCACTGGTGGCCTACAGTGAACAATTAAAACTCACATACACACACTCACACGCATCCATCCAACATCTCTGTGATTAACTCAAAATATTTAAAACCATGAAAAATACAATTTCCTTAAAATAGTTTCACAAATGAACATGGACAAAGGAAATTGTAAAATAAATCTAAGCAGTAAAGAAACTATAAAAGACATAAAAGAAACTGTCTACGCCCACCCCCCCACAGGTAGAGGATCAGGTCCGGGAAGACGAGCAGGAGCCGTACCGTCCGGAGAAGGGGAGGGGAGACGAGCCAAGGTCTGGGGGCGAAACAGTCGGGCCGAACCCGACTTAACCAATACAGCACAAACAGAGACGATATCCAGTGTCCAATGCAGCACAACAGCCAAACCAGAACAGCAAGCCCAAAAACGGGACAGCGAAGCCAAACCACAAAGCCAAAACAGCAACAGTCAATAAGTGTGGTGGCTGATGACAGGCCACCACTTACTGCAACCTTTAAATTAACAAAAGAAAACACTCTAATTAATAAATTCACTTCTCACATTCATCAACTTATCTGGCCAAATTTGGTATAGTTTCTGAAGTGCTGGAACCCCATGTATCACATAGCTACATTTAATGTTGTGATCATTTCAGTGTCCTCACAGTTTTACTGAACTTCCTCCTATGTGAACCATAGACATATTTCAATGTAAATTTTGTGATATTGGGATTATAAAAAACTCAATACTGTCGTGGTAACTGCAGTTACATTATGCAATTTGTAATTTGTGCTTTCTTTTCTTCCTTTTCTTCTTGCAGCTTACATCATGCCCTCTAGCACACTGGATGGATGGACACTGGTAGAGAAAAGTAAGGTCAAAAAAGCCTTCATAAACAAATGCCGCATCAGGGCCACAACACTGTAGAGTATTGGATGAGGCATACTGATAAACATTTGTTGAAATGACCATGTTCAAAAAAGCCCTTGTATGCAAATGCTGCATGTGGGCCTTAAAGACTCTTAAGATGTTCAGTGTTGTGCACTGGTGTAAAGTTGTGCTGACACTGCTCAAACACTGGTAGAGACATTGTTACTGTTTTAAAAACACATTTTTACTGAAAAGAGGCACCTTTGTTGTTCAGATTTTATATTGATGACAATGTTAGAATAGCTTTTGCTGTCTTTAAATGTTTAACTTTATTGTTATTAACGTTATTACAGCTACTTGAAATACTCAAAATACTAATTGTCATTGTAATTAACAATTGAGTTCTGCTGTTTTGAATTTTAATAAAGATTCAGATTACTTTATTCATTCCAAAAGGGAAATTCATTTGTCTGTCAGCTTGTCTGCTATTTGCTATAGAATTATAAAGCCTGATGGCTGAGGGTACAAAGATCTTCTATATCTCTCCGTCCTGCAGTCAAGAGAGAGGCCCATCACAGTGTTATGAAGTGGATGATCCGTGATGTTTAGAATGATAAATCCAGTCAGGTGGGAGGACAGCAGGCTCGGACTGGGTAATTGGGAGGACCGGGACAATTCCCGGTGGGCTGGTATAATATTTAGGCCGCAAGGGCCGGAGTTCACTTTAAATATATATGATTTTTTTTTTTTTTTTTTTTTTGGGCGGGGGGGTGTTCAGTCATAGCACTGGGTTGATCACGTAAACTGCAACCGCTGTTCCTGGGCCCCACCCCTCTACTAGCAAGCAGATGCAGACACACCGTGACCTGGCATAACATGTCCTTGCATTCGGTTAGTAGCTCTATACTGTAGCTGTGGAGCATATACGATCTGTGCTCTGTAGGCTGTCAATGGTCAGCTGTGTTTGCTGTTTGAAACATGGATAATAAAAAGAGCAAGGGTGGTGTGGAGAAAGCAAGATTTAAAAAGAGGAAAGCTCTGGAAGCAAACGCAGCCAAATGTGACAAAATCTGCAACTTTTTCACAAAAACGACCTCCCGGTTGGAAACACCTAATGAGGACGATGAACCGGGTAAACCACCTTTCGAGTTAGTTAATTATCGAGTCAATAAATTGTGTGGCATTGTGGCGTGGAACATTACATTATGCAATTTAAATAATAGTATGATGTGACGCCACATAACTGGGAAACTTTGTCTTATAGCTCTTCAGAGTCAGAAAGCAGATCCAGCAGCAGACACCAGCCATGAGCCCACAAGTCCAGAGTGGGCAGGTAGGACTCCTCAGAGAGGGAAGATTTTTAGAATAAATAGGCTCCAATGAAGAGTATGGTGTAGGCCTGTTCAATATGAAAGGTGCTCTGAGATGCTCCAGGATTCAGCACAACATGAATGAAACTGACACCAAGGCTTTGCAAAATAGAAGATTTGTGCTGAGAATTATGAGCATTTTTAAAATGTGCTTTAGTGTCAGAAGCGGAGCCAGTAGTGATGAGGGGATTGCTCCTGTCAGTATGGAAGGAAAAGGTGAGCTGTTGGAACAGACTGTGTGAACAAGCATTAGTTCCACTAAAACCACTTTCTATACCCAAACGATAGTCCTGACCTATTTTATTTTTTATTATTAAAAGTGAGACAGTAAATACACAAAGCCCACAACTGAAAGGCAATAGCATAAAGTAATATTAAATAAGCCTGCATATTTTGCCAATGTAAATATCTTAATTGGTTAAGTAAGTCAAAATGTCTGTAGATATTATTTTTTATTGTGATACAGGTGCAGGCGAGTCTAGGGAAACTGGAGGAAGTGTGAAAGGGAGAGCAGAGTCTACTGATGACAGAGGAGCAGCTCAGCAGCACAACCCTGAACCACAAGTCACAAATGAGACAGATGAAGATGAGTCTGTTGTTAGCTTTGATTGCTTTGCTTGCCCTCAGTCACAGGATATACAGACATTTTTTTTCTTATCATCCTCATCAAACCCCTAATATCACTATACCAAAAGTTTTCAATAGTAAAAATGGAACAAACCGCAAGTAAGTTGTGATGGAAATCTTTTGTTGCAAAGGATACAAAAATGATAGAGTTATTAGAAATTGCAGCAGGCTTTATTTTTTGTATTTTTTTATTTAATATTTTTATATATTCTTTTATTTCATTTCAAACATTTTAAAGGTTTGAAAAATGTTAACACTTATAAGAACAAAAATAGATTCTGTTATTGTTGTGTTGTGAGGAATAATAATGTTGGAGATGCCGATGTGCACTTACTGTTGAAATAAATCCACATTGTGAAGCAACCTTTACTTGCGCTGAATTGGAAATATTTTAGAAAATACACTGAATTACAAGGCTTTGCAGAACAGTGTGTAGACCTAACATGTAAGGTTATAATTCCATAATTTTAATAATAATTGGTCATGATCTAAAGTGGGCCGGTCTGAGGTATGAAACTCCAGGGCTGAAAATGAGTCTCAGTATGGCCCTGGAGGAGAGGGTCACATAATTGAAGTCACCTGATATAAGTGCCTTAGGATGTTTAGTCTGTATCCTGGCAACGATTTCATGGAGAACTTCACATGGAACTTCTTATTTGCTGCAGCATTTGTAAGGTGTGTGTGTGTGTCTGCGTCTCGCATATTGCTCCATAGTAGCTCCAGTATTGCTCATTTTCTTTTCCAAAGGAGAAATAAAGGAGCCATTAAATGAACTGAATTAAGATTAGCAAGGTATCTCCCATAAGTCTCAAGTATGACTACCTCTAATTATTCTGTCTCACCTATTTCTCCTGGTGAATTTTAGGAGAAACATATGAGAAACATTTTAGACAAAATAGAGACTAAAATGAGGCTGAGATGAGACTCTCAAATTTGTCTCCCGAGCTGTAGAAGAGCAAGCTTTGAGCGGTAAAATTTTCCTCTGAGGTATTACATAGCAGTCTTGAAGCTGAATAGGTGGTATGCAACGTAACAGTGGTCAGTAGTAACCCTTTGGAGTCCCTAGATGAGCCCTCTCACATCCAAATCACAAACTGATTTAAGACAGCATATCAGCAGACTCTCTGAGTCTTCATTTCAACTTGTGTGAAAGTGCAGGTGTCAAAGAAAAACTGAGACATCAATGTTGTTGAAAGGCCAAGTAAACCAGTCTCATGATACACAATAAAAACAGAATTTTCATCGTTATTGTCATCATATTCGGTGCAGGAAGAGACTTTAATAATGGGTTTCTAAGAGAAGTGCTTGCATGAGAAAAAAACCTATGTCACTGGGTTTGGTGGCAACCAGTCAGATGTATGGCATCTTCTGACACCTGATTGTTGTTATAAGCAGTTGTATATAGTTTTCTGAATTGTAAAAATGGTTCATTGAACATCTGTATCCATCGTATTGTGACACCAGATGTAAAGTGTTTTATATAAAAAAAAAAAAAATATATATATATATATATATATATATATATATATATATATATATATATATATATATCTTAGGCACTGCCTACATTTTCACGGAAATAGTTGTATATAAATTTATTATTTGCTAAATTTTCTTTTCTGTGTTTTTTTTTCTTTCTTTTAAGTTTTCAATTTATAAAATCTAAGTTATAAAAATGGTTCCTTTAACAAGATTTTGGCAAAAAAAAAAACAAAAAAAACCACTTGAATTTCATGTTTTTTTGTGTGATTTTAGGTTCAGTGTGTTAATGCAGCTTGTCAAGACAAGGCAAAGTAAACAGTTTGTTTAGAAGAAATATAAAGGCAAAAACAAGTGTCAAAATACACTTAGACTCCTAATTAACCCTTATTAGTTACCTGTTTGTATCCAAATCATTTTTTTTTCTGTTATTACTGCTACACAAAGCTTGGGTATTTTAACACCAATGCTGCAAAGGACTGTTGTCTATTACATTAGAATACAGTCAGAGATACAGTGGACATTTGGGACGCCAGTTCAATGTTGGCTACATCACAATTTATTTGAAATGTATTGTCACTTCCTGTAAGGGTATTTACTCTGGCAAATAAATGCCAAGACTCCCTCAAGCAAGTTAAAATTTTGTGAAATTCAGGAGTTTTTCCTGCAAATTTTGTGGAATCAGAACCATGGAAAAAAAAAAAACTAAAATTTCCTGTGCTGACAATGGGCTCATGACTCATACTCATTATTCAAGAATTTGTTCTTGATTGTTTCTTTTAATCTTTTACACTTGTCATCTCAGAGACCTCTGCATAATAATTCCTATGTACCGGAATGTGTACAAATGGCAAATAAACTACCTTATAAGGCCCTAGCATCCAGACCTGCAAAGACACCAAAATATCTTATGTTCTTTTCTTGTCTGTTTGCATCGGAGTTGGCACTATAACATGTGCTCTTATGTATGAAATGAAATGGTACATTCATTTTCTGCTCCGTAGTTGTCATTATTAAACCGCTGTCTTTGTTGTGATCACTCCAGAACTCCAGAACTTTCATTTGCTTTCATTTGCTCTGTATGAAAAGAGAATTTATCATCACTTCACTTATTTCAATCTTAACTCTGTCTTGACTAAGTCTTAAATAAACATTGATATTTACTTGCCTCAGATGCGGTGCTCGAATTGAGTGAAAACACGTATACTATTTTCTGAAAGAAACAATCAATTGTAACATCTTCCTATAAAATCTGAAAAGTAGAAGCATAATGTAATGTCACAACCTTATCTTGGACCAATTCCACTAGAATTTTAACAGGAAAAGGTGGAATAATTCAGAAATACCACCATACACCATTAAGCGTAATGATACATTTTTTTGAAAATAGAGGTAACATATAATCATGACTACGCTACTCATTTGGAAAGGCTATCATGGTTTAATACACATATATATGTCCTACTAACAAAATGGCACCACAAAGGTTTTGCCCCCTTTGGTGGTACCACTACCTGGCCTGGCCCATGGACTAAGCTCTACATGATGTAAAATTATGACGCAAATGCAAAAAAACCATCAACTTTCAGGAGTGCTGCCTTGGAGCACTTTTGTGTCCCCACCAATGTCAGAATCAAACCTACTCCCTTGCAGTCAGTGCAGAGTTTCAATAGAGTTTGGATAGCGTTTATATAGTTTGGAGATAGTTTGAAGATAGTTTGAAGATAGTTTGAAGAGAGAGAGAGAGAGAGAGAGAGAGACAGAGAGAGAGAGAGAGAGAGACAGAGAGAGAGAGAGAGATCATTTGAACATTTAGGAGAGGGAGAAGGGAAGGATAAGTAAGAGGATGGAACCTGCTAAGAAGAGGAGGATTTCCCCTGTATGGGAACATTTTGATTTGATGACTCCTAATTAGGTAAACTAAATCTAACATTGTTTCAGACACATTAGGTTTGCTTATCTGGAGTACTGTGAGAGACAAAAAATTACTGTACCCAAATTTATATAATTTTGTTCTTGTGTTCTTGTGCATGCCAGCATCTTCTGTACCATGTGAAAGGGTGCTTTCAAATGCTCAAGAAGTTGTGTCAAAATAAAGGAATCACTTCAAACCAAAAACTGTTGAAACTGTTATTTCTGAATAAAAATGAATAAAATCTCCCCTGTCCTGTACATCATTGTCCAAATTTCACAAGCATGTTCAGTGCCCTCTTCCTAGTTCCACAAGCAGTTTCACTGTCTTCTGCCTGCTTAAGTCCATGACATTTTCATAAAGTGACAAAAAAAAACAAAAAACAATACACAACCCCCCACATATGATACTACCATATGAGGGAAATTTACACACACAGGATACATTAAAAAATATTTTATTATACACATATGTGATAATTTATGTAGAGAAATTATTTGGTCATACATTTTTTTGTTATTCATAGTCATTCCCAAGAGCCATAACAGACACAAACATTGAATGCATCACTCATTCTGTGGTTAAGATCCAGCTGCTTGTGATGATATACATAGCCAGTAGGTGGTTTTGTGTGCACATAAAGCTTTGAGAAATGAACCTTTTCTTGAACCAATTGGCTCAAGTGGGTTGATGTCTCATGAGGCTTCATCTCACCATCAGTTAACTGGCAAACACAGGAGAAAGCACACTGTATATAAATACACACACACACTGAGAGAGGGAGATAACGAGACACAGGTGAAACACATTAGGGCGGGGGGAAGGTAATCACATGAGCAGGAAAGGAGAGAACAGGAAGTAAAGACACCAGACATGACACAGGAGGGAAGATGACAAAATAAAACAGGAAATGACAGGACAAACATCAGAACACTACTGCCTGGGAGCAGTTGTGACACTGTAGTTACCACTCATTCAAAATAAAGAAAATACTTTTCAACATTCTTTTCATTTAAAGAGGAATAAGGCTTATGTGTCTGCCAACATCAATTTTAATGTTAAGGACAGTGCTATCAGCTACTTCTTTCAACTCAATTTCTTTAATTTCTGTACATACGCAAGTCTCAATTTTTCACTTTCTAATTCACGCTACCTTAATTGCTCCCTTTCCTTTGCCTCAATCTTCAATTGCATTTTTTTAGCTGAAGTTTTAATCCAAAATAAAAACATTAGAAATTTTATTATTCAGTGATTCCCTTCCTGCCAAAAATATTTATACCAGACATTTATCAGATCATAATGTATTGAAATTTAAGGAGGAAATCCCAACAGTGCTTAATTTAATCCCACATCTCAACTTCAGAGTAGATTCTTTCTGCAACCATGTCAATTTTAGTCCGTTTTTTTTATAGTACAGCAGACTCTGCAAAAAACATTACATCTAATCACTCCACTAAGAAAGACAGTTATAAAACAAGGGAAGCAGGCTCCCTAGTTTAATTCTCATGCAACTAACCCGAAAATCTGAGAGAAAGTGGCATTCTACTAAACTGGAAAAACACCATTCAGCCTTGCAGGATAGTTTAAATAAATACAGGAAGGCACTTCAGTCTGCTAGAACAGCTTATTATTCATTACTGATAGAGGAAAATAAGAACAATCACAGGTGTCTTTTCAGTACTGTAACCAGACTGACAAAGAACCACAATGAATATGAGTCTATTATTCTTGCAACCCTCCATAGCAACAAATGTATGAACTCAAAACCATTCAATAAAGACTATGTATTTTCATAGTTAGGTCTACTGTCCCTTCGGTCACTTACCTGTGTGATCTTAGTGCAAGATAAACTTAGGCCTGGCCTATTAGTGTTTCCCTTGTCCCTTGTCAGTTTGGCATTGTAAACCTACAATTTGGAGGTTAGTATTGTGCTATATTGTAGAAACTTCATCCCACAGCCATGACATATGGCCCCATACCAAATCTTCCATTCATATACAAGATTCTGGAGAAAATAGTAGCCAATCATTTATGTAACTATCTTCAGGCAAAGAAACGACACTGGTCAAAGTTACCAGTGACCTTCTAAGTGCTTCAGACCAGGGACTGTTTTCTATATTGGTCTTATTAGATCTTAGTGCAGCATTCGACACTGTCAACCAACACATCCTTCTGCAACAAGTGGAACAATCAATTGGTATTAAAGAAACTGCATTAATATGGTTTAAATCCAGTCTACCAGATTGTTTTCAGTTTGTTAATGTTAACAATGAATCTCCACAGTTAGTCATGGAGTTCCTCAAGGCTCAGTTCTTGGACCAACACTGTTAATCTTATATATGCTTCCTTTAGGTAACTTAATAAGGAAACCCTTCATCAATTTTCATTATTACGCTGATAACACCCAACTATTTTTTCTTGATAGTTCTTCTCGGTTCAACTGGACTGGTTTAGCTCTGTTGAAAACATTCCATCTCTCATCCAAGAGACTTTTTCAGTCCTGAACTGAGCATAACCCTGGCCCTATATGGCCAGGCACCTACTTGAAAGAGCTCTTAGTTCTCCACAATCCATCTAGAAGCACTACACTCTCATCATGCAGGCTTACTGATAGTTCCTGGAATCTCCAAAAGTAGGACAGGAGCTAGAGCCTTCCACTATCAACCTCCTCTATTTTGGAACCAACTCCATGCCTCTGTCCAAGAGGCAGACACCCACTCTACACTTAAGAGTAGGCCTAAACTTTCCTTTTGATGAAGCTTATAGTGCAAAAAATGATATCTTAAGAATGTGAAGAAAGGCTTATTTCTAGAGCATTTATCTTATTTTTCATCTAAATAGAAAAAAAAGCTTGCCAAGAAATTTTTGCGTCCGAAAAATATTATATATATATCTTTATCTATATATATCTATATATCTATATCTATCTATCTATCTATCTATCTATCTATCTATCTATCTATATATATATATATATATATATATGTTTTTTTTTTTTTTAAATAACTTTTTCTTAATAAAATTTTTCATCTATTATCAAGCCAGATTTCACTAGTAACAAGGTATTGCAGCATTTTGAAAATTATCCCAGCAAAGGATCAAGATTGTTTTCCTTATTTTACGACTGAACCACTTGCTCAACTTCTCAATTTAAGAATCTTTAGAAATGACAGCAACTAACTTTTTTTTTAACCATTTATTGTTATTTACAGGCTTAAAACATGGAAAAAAAAAAAAAAAAAAAAAAAAGATAACAGTTTAACATGACCCTTGACTAATCTGAAAAATGAAAAATTCCTACGGCCAGTAGAAATGTCGTAGAGGCATGAAATGAAACATTTTTTTAAAGACTTAAATTCTTACAGCCAGCTGTCAGAGACCAAAATTCCTCATTTAAAGTAATTCTGTCTTAAATTAGTGTGATTTTTTTTTCTTGTACACTGTTTACTAAAATTCCACCATTTCTGTCTAGTTTTAAGGCACATTATGTTTTTGTAGTTGATAGACATTTTTCTTGTTTTGAGAATTCTAGCCAATATTTTTTTTCTTCCCCCACTGTCAGATTTTTTGCTCAATATAAGCTAATGTGACCAGATTTAGGAATATTGGGCTTATTTGTAGCAGGGCATTTTTTGCACTGCCCTATAGGGCAGCTCAGGCTGCTCTCAGTTATGCTGCTATAGGCTTAGACAGCTGGGAGACTCCTCATGATACACTGACCTCCTCTCTCCTCGTCTTCTCCTCTGTTCATGCCCCAGCAAATACTTGTTACTGACTTGACTTCTTCTCTGCATAATAGCCTTACTCCAATCTTCCTTTTTAGGATTAAGATAGGACAACAATCCCATATTGATTTGCCATTAACTAAAGGTTTTTCTTTGTAAAGAACAAATCAAATCAAACAACATAACTGTAACAAAGTGAACACAAAAATATTACTCAGTAAAACTTATCATGTAACTAATCATGTTTCCATCTTAGTGATTCCACAGTTTACATAGAGGGTGATACAGACAAGACCTGCAAAAAAAACAACTCAGGCGTTGGTCTGGCCAGTCAGAGGCCATTGTCCAGGATGCACTGAGTAACATGTTCTGGAGTAGTTCAACATGAATCGATGAGTTTACAGACATGATTAGTTTTATTGTTAACCCTTCCCAAACTAAGGTATTTTCTTTACATTTTTCTCACCTGATTTTCTTGTATATTAATGCTTATAAAACCTCAGCACTTTTTTGCATTTAGTCTTTGTTTTTCAGCACAACTTGGGTTTTCAGAATATTCATGTTGTAGTGGTGTCATATGACTGCAGAAAGAAGCTACATGAAAAAAAATGTGCATGCATAAAGATAGTGGAAAAAGCAAACAATATAAAAAATAATAATAGTAAGTAATAAAACTATAGAAGTAGAAGCCGCTCTGTTACTGGTGTGCATTACATTCTGGATGTATTCATTCTACACATAAGGGTGGATTAATCAAATTGTCTTTGGGTATCTCAGTCTTTGTAAGAAAGAGTATCATCTGCCTCTCTCTATTCATACTTTTCAAATGTTCTTTAGTATTCATGCTATTAATAAGAATTAAGATTAACAAGAGGTAAAAGATATATTAAGTAACATGCAATGTTAATCCAATGCTCTAAATGTACCACTTTAAATTCAGATGTATTCAGTTACTGTTCTTGGTGTGAACTGCTCTTCTGAAAGGAAAACCTAAAACAGCAGAATATCATGCAGGAATAGAGAATGAATGACTGTGATGACTGTCAGGTTGTCACGTCAGCTTGGAGGTGTCTCCAGCTGGTGACTGTGAGTTGCAGCTTGTTGGTAATACTGCATACCTGGGCCCGGTGTGCAGAGATTATTTAAACTCCTCCAGTTACACTCATTCACTCTCTGACTCTCCCTGACCTGACCTCCTCCCAGGTATTCACAGCTTTTGTTGGGTTATGTTTGGTTAGGTTAATTAATTTCTTTCCTTGCAACTTACAACACTTTCACACACACTATTTTCACTCATGCATATCCTACACCACTGACTTAACTGACTTCCACATCTCATATAATTAGATCTTTAATTTGGTTCAGTTGAGTTATTTAAGATTTGTTTGATTATTCAATTTGATTAAATATTTTCAATAAAGATAATTTGTAAAGTTTAACATGGTGTTGTCTCCCCTTTCTTTGTTGTGACCTTTTGAGCCAGGTCATGACAAGTGGGGGCTTGTCCATTTAGGTTATTTTGAAGGAAAGTTGTTTTGTGTTTGAAATAACAGAGCTTTGGTGGGAAGGTTTGGTGCTATTTGCCATCAGGTTATTTTGCTATGCTTTGCTGCTGAGGTTTTTTGTCTGTGCAGTTGGCTGGTTTCGTTTGTGGGGAGGTGCACCATGTGCTTTTTGGAATCCTTTGAGTGTTAAGGTAATGCTGGTAATGCAATTTTTACCATTCAGGAATTAATTTTGACTGCTGATACACTGTGGACAGAGATTTCTCCGTTTGGTGTTAGGGCACTTTCCTTTAGGGTTTGTGTCCATTTTTTTTTTCTGTCTTACTGTGGTGGAAAGTGGCCAGAGCTGTCATCTCAGGAGCACATCCGCTGCTGCAGGGAAGTCGCCATATAATGGTTGCTTTCCCGGGCTGACAGGCTACAGTCATTGATTGTGTATAATTTTATTATTACAATTAATGCAGTGCATAAAAACCTACCATAAGTACCACACAAAGACTAGGGTTGAGCTTTAGTCAGTGTTCAATCAGGCAGTTAGGGGGAAACTCTCTGTCAAAGGGCAATGCCTGCCAAAGTGTGGTTAAAGCAGTGAAGTTAATTTCTGCGGTATTTTGATTATGGCTTCCTTGTCAGGGTTTCTTGAGATGCCGACAGTGGCATTTGGTTGCAAAATAGAACAGCTAATGGAGATAGCTGACCATTATAATATTGTTGGTTGTTGCTGGGAAGAGTCGTAAGGATGAGATTCGGAGGACTGTTTTGGATTTTGTTTCATCAGGGGGTACTACATAAAGGGGAGACAGAGGCAGGCCCAGACCCTGTGTCGCTTTCAGGACCAGCAGGTTTTAAGGCTGGAAATTTAACCTTTGAACAACAGAAGGAGGTGTTACTTTTGCAGTTTGACCAAGAGAAACTGCATAGGCAAATGGAGAGGGAGGAGAAATTGGAGTTAGAAAAAATGAGGCAACAGACAGAGGATGAAGTTAGATGTAGAGCAGTCAAGACTGCAGTTGGTCAGAGAGGGTAAGTTGATTTCTGGGGGCTCAGGTGTCCCTACCAGCTCTACATCAGGGGGAATTGATGTTGTTGCTAATTTGCGTTTAGTACCCAAGTTTAATGAATGTGACCCGATTCTTTTTTTTACTCTTTTTGATCGTGTTGCAGATGCAAAAAATTGGCCAGATTCGGACAGAGTCCTCATGTTACAACGCGTTCTCACTGGGAGGGCCCAGGAGGCATATTCAGCAGTGTGTACTGAAAGTAATGTAGATTATGAGACAGTAAAGACAGCAGTGTTAAAAGCATATGAATTGGTCCCTGAAGCTTATCGTCAAAAATTCTGAAGTTAGGTAAAGGGTGATAAACAAACCAATTTAGAGTTTGCTTGTGATTTAACCTCACATTTTCAGCGGTGGTGTTCAGCGGCAAAGGCTGACACTTTTGCAGGTCTTTGTGAGCTGATTATATTAGAGCAGTTTAGAAATGCTATTCCTCAGCATATTGCTACTTATATAAATGAGCAGAAACCTTCTTCAGTTTTAAAAGCAGCAGAGCTGGCTGATGACTTTGTCTTAACCCATAAGTCCAGTTTTGGGGAAGCACATTCTGCTGGAAATGTTAGAAGTACTGATAATGGCAAGAGAAACTCAAGCAGTATAAAATTCATGAGGCCTGATCACTTCCGTAAACCTGCATTTACATGACAGCTCCAGGGTGTGCAATTACTGCCGTGGGGAAGGCCATTGGAAAGACCAGTGTCCACTGTTGAAACCCAAAGTTAACACACATCTACATGTACACACATACCCACACATGTACCCACACCCATCAACAGCCGCTCCCCACCCACCTGCACACACCAGACACGCGTATCCGGAGTGCCACCCCCCCCCACAGCGAGCAGCACTGCCGTGAGTCCCCCCAAGGCATGGCACCCGAGTGCAGCCCCAGCACCAACGGCAGCCCAGGGTGGCAATACCAGCCGCCAGGAACCCCACCGCGGTCCACCACCCCGCCAGCAACCACCACACCCGATGCCCGCATACACACATCTTTCCCGGTCCCAACATGACCTGCGGCGGGCAAGAGAGCAGCTAGCCCAGCCCCGCCCCCCCCCGACCACAATCCCCATGCGCACACATCATTCATCAGAGGGCGGCACCCCCCAGCAATGCAGCCAGGTGAGCCCCAAGCCAATGTTCCAGCCCCCCTCCCCCAGACAGCATCCAGAAACCAGGGGTGTGGGAAGACCCCCCTCCCCCCCTATCAGTGTTTTGAAGTGTGAGGTGTGTATGCAAGCGGTTAAAATTGAGGAGCATAACTGCGCACAACTGAGGGCAACACCACACAGGCAGCCTCACCCACTGGTATGGCACCGCCCACCAGGCGCCACGCAGCCCGCCCCCCAAAAGTGAATGTGTGGTGTTAGTGTTTCTGTGTGTTATGGGTGGGTGTAATTAAAATTGAGGAGTTAGCCACCCCAGGGTACCACAGAGGGAGGCCGTTTTAGTGACCCCCCCCGCTGTACCCCCTCGGGATGTGCACCCTCCCCAAGACCCTACATGGTTTGTGTGAGGGGGGTGGGGAGGAGAGGGGTTGGTATGACTGGGAGAGGAAGTTTCCTCCCAGAAGACGAGTCAGCTGGCATTTGGCACCCCCGTTCCCCAGTACCTGTCCCCAGGCAGGGGCTGCCAAGAAGCGGGGCAGCCCAGAGACCCCGGGCACCCAACGACCGCAGCCAGAAAGCCGCCACCCCCCCAGAGGCCACTCACACACTCAATCATCCTATGCAGTCGAGGGGGCACGGACCCGGGACCAGCCGCCCCAAAGCCCCCCAAACAGGCGCGGGGACCCATCACACTCCACACCTCCCCAGTCTTACATGCACTAGGGATGCAGCGATAACCGGCACAGTGCCACCCCGCAGCACGAGACCCAGCGACCAGCACCCCCCACCCCAGGTCCCAGTCGCCACCACGGCCGCACCCCGCCACCGCACCCCGAGAGAACCCCCAGCAACGCCCCCCACCCCTCACACAATATTATCATCTGATGGGTCTATTTGTGATGTCTATAATGCTTTATAGAAATCCCTGAAAGTGTTATTTATTTTGTCGGGGTCATTTGCCTGTGTTACAGAAAAATGAACTGATAGAGTTGATAAAGAAGTTTCCCATGCTTTTTGGCGATACACCAATGCAAACACATCTCATACAACATGACATTGATGTGGAAGATAGTCCTCCAATAAAGCAACGTTTCTATCGTTGTGCAGCGGACAAGCACAAAGTATTGGAGACTGAGGTAAAGTATGGACAATCAGATTGCAGTACCATCACATTCCAGCTGGGCCTCACCAAGCTTATTGGTGGGCAAGTCAGATGGGTCCCCGAGATTTTGTACAGATTACCGTAAGATAAACAAGGTCACAAAGGCAGATTCCTACCCTTTGCCAAGAATGGAGGATTGCACCGATTTGGTTGGTCCAGCTAAATTTGTTAGTGTAGCAGGATAGATTATTGTGACCAGCCCTGCTAATAACGTCAGTGAGAGGAGGGGGGGGCGCTGATATATAAGGGGTGTTTTTCTCACTGGCTCTTCCTTTTCCACATTCCGCTGGTGCGTCACATCCGGGCTTGACGTGTTGGTCTTTTAGGACCGCTGCTTCGGTGCCGTTTCGGTATATTTGGGCGATCTGTATCTGGCTTGGTGGTAATCGAAGGCTGGGGGCCGGCGTTCTCTCTCTCTCTCCCTCCGCCCCTTCCTCTCTGTGTCTGGTCCGTATGGAACTGAATCAGGAGTGAGTCACGTGGCTACTGCTGTTTTGTCCCCCATGAGTGTTCCTGCTGCATGGGCCGACCAATGTGTCTCCCCCACTCTGACTTATTGTTAGCTGCTGCTTGCGGCTAGCTGGCGGTCGCTTGGCTGTGCTCTGCCGGCGCGTGCGTCGGGCCTGCTGTCGCCGTCTGATTTCTGTGCACTCCAGAACAGCGCACTGAGGCCTTTTACTGTGCTGCGTGTCCTGTTTTAATTATGTCAATGACGTGTCTGTGCAATTACTTATCATTGTCACTTGGATCCGTTATTCAGTTTTAATTTGTTTATTTTGAATTCTTTATGTAATTAGTTTGTATTTGATTTGTTTTCATATTAATTATTGTCATTTGGATCTGTTATTTAGTTTTAATTTGTTTATTTTGAATTCTTTATGTAATTAGTTTGTGTTTGATTGGTTTTATTACATTGTGACTTGTTTATTGACCTGTGTATCTTTTTCTTCCTTTTAGTTGCTGGAGACCGGTGGTGGTGTTGGTGGCTGGTGTCCCCTTCTTCGTCTGCTGTGTCCTGGGAGCGGTTAATGTCACTGAGGGTTTTTGTCCACGCGTATTGGGTGATCTCTTTTGGTTTGTTTGGTTTGGCACTAGCTGTCGCTCACCTACCTGTCTCCAGCCTCATTTAACCTTTCTTTTGTAATATGTGCATGGATTAGTTTTTTTTTAAAAGAAAAGAGAATTTCTACTGGCAAAATAAACTAATTTATATCTTTTTCAATCACGTCTCATGCCCTGTTTTTGGAGCCAACTTACCTGCGTGCCTTACATTTCCTTTTATTCTCCAGGTGCAACTCCTGGGATGGCGTTGTCGGTTCCTTTTGTTATATTGATTTGTATCATTTGGTTAATTGGATTAGTTCCAGTCGCCAATTATTAAATATTAGTTTATATTCTCTTTTGGTCCCTTTATCCTTTATTGCTTCTACCCCTATGCTGCCACATTTTTGGCGTTATCAGCAGGATGGCTTTTTAAAGGGCTGAGACGTGTATTTTGTTTTGTTTTCTTGTGTTGCTGATTTTGGTTTTGTTTGACTGAATTTTGCCTTTGTGCAGTGTGCAGGTTGGAACATCAAGGGACAAAACAGCGGTGGCTCCTCGTGGATCTCCAGGAGTGTTGGTGAGGTATCTATTACAGGTTTGATTTTGTGATACCATTGTATTTTAGTAATTACTAGTAATAAAGTGTATAAGCGTTGATTATGGAGGAAGAAGTCCAGGAATTGAGGGAGTTAGTTGCACAGCTTAGGGCTGATAATCAAGGCCGCCTTAATGCACGGGCTAACCGGGGCTGAAGCCCAGGGGCCTACTGACTTAAGGGGCCTATCATTTTTACGTACTCCATAAGCATAAAAACTACCATCGATTTGTAATTTGTCAGTTTTCCTGTCTATCTTTTTATACATACTGCACGCACGTCTGAAGCTGCATATTGATCCCAATTGGTAAGCCCAGCCCCGCCCCCATGTGTCAAGAGGTCAGTTCAGTTACAAAATGTCGGGGAAGAAGAAATTTGAGAGCGGTGCCCATGAAAGAAAACTGGCACGAGAAAAGCATGATCGAGAGTCAGAATTATTAAAGACCATGCCGAAGCTGACAGGGTTCTTTAAATCAACCTCACATGACAGTGGAGAAGGCCCCAAATGAAACCAGTGGAGGAAGCAGCTGAGCCAGGGCCCATGCAGGTGGAGTTAACAGCCACAGAGGGGGAGAAGGAGGGGGAGACAGAAGCATCAGGGCGGGGGAGGAGAGCCAGATGAGCCCTTCAGCAGTGACCCGGGTCGTTGGGGAAACAACTTTGACCAGCAACAGGTACACGCATACTGGGTGAAAATGGGACCAGAGACGAGCCAAAATCCAGACACTGTGTGCATCAGAGCGTGTATACAAGCATCAGAGACGGGATTGTTCTAGAACTCATTTCAGCCGCAAACTAAATAACGGAGAGTGTGTTAGTAGAGAATGGCTGTTATTCACCATCAGCAGGCAGTGTGTTTTGTTTTGCATGCAAGATATTTGGTGAGAAAAATGAAAAGTCGGTATTTGTTAATGGGGGATATTCAGATTGGAAACATGCAGGTGATCGCACAGCAGAACACGAAACTGGTGACACCCACAGAAAGGCCATGATCGCTTATATCAATCAAGCAGCTGGCCGTGGGACAGTGGACTCAGAACTAAAAAAACAGTTGGATGAGGAGTGTGAGTATTGGACACAGGTTCTACAGAGGGTTGTCGCTGTTGTGAAGTATTTAGCTGAGCGTGGGCTAGCTTTCAAGAGTGATAGCCACAGGTTTGGAGACACCAACTATGGAAATGATTTGGGCAGTATGGAACTGATCAGCCAGTTTGATCCTTTTTTAAAGGCTCATTTTGAAAAATATGGAAACACTGACAGAGGAACTCCATCCAACCTTTCTCTAAATGTGTGTGAGGAATTCATACAGCTGATGGCACAGAAGGTGCTGGATGAAAATATCAGTCGAGTGAAAGTTGCAAAGTATTTTGCTTTCAGTGTGGACCCCACACCAGATATTCCACATCTGGACCAGCTGACTTTCATTCTGTGCTATGTATCGCCAGAGGGCTGTATAGAAGAGCACTTTGTAAAGTTCCTCCCCATTGAAAGCCATACAGGAGAAGCACTTTATCTCCATGTCACTGTCCATGGTGCTGTGTGTGTTTGTGTGAGCTGGGGGGGGGGTTGAGTTTACGCCTATGTGCAGGTGCATGGGTTCTCAGGCTTTATAGTTTGATCTGTTGCTGCTGTTAAATAATTGTTTTTCCTGACAGTTGATGGTTGGTGACAATAATTTTTATCATGAAGTCAAACTTCCATCCATCTTGGTTACAATCTACTCGCTGTTGTAGATTACCAAGATATTATATTTTATAATGAGGCTTGGTAATTTTGAAGGATGGGACAGGGGGGCCTACAACACCTCCCTCAGCCCCGGGGCCTACCATTAGGTTAAGGTGGCCCTGCTGATAATGAGCGGTTGCGACAGGGACAGGCTGGCTCTTGTGTACCATCTACCTCTTCGGCACCACCTGCTGCCCCTTCCACGTCTAGTCTCCCTGTAGCAGAGAGGCTAATTTTTGTACCTAGGGATAGGAAGTGTCCCATCTTTAGGGGAAGGACAGGCATAGGATTGGACGAGTGGATGGAGGAGGTGCAGGTGAGCATGAGAGCTCAGCACTTGTCCCAGGCCGATAAGGCACTCTTCATGTTTGATCACCTTGAGGGAGAAGCCAGAGAGGAAATAAAGTACCGCTCTACTGCAGAGAGAGAGGACCCTGCCAGAATATTTTCCATTCTCCAGGAGCTGTATGGGTGCTCCGATTCTTATGTCGCACTGCAGGAGGCTTTCTTCTCCAGGAAGCAGCAAGAGGGGGAAACGCTTCAGGAGTTCTCCCTTGCTTTGATGGGCCTCATGGAGAGGGTGAAGCAGCGTGCGCCTGGAGACATGCCGAATGCTGATGTCCTTTTGAGGGATCAATTTGTTGAGCACGTTTCGAGTAGTTCCTTACGTCGTGAGTTGAAGCAGTTGGTACGTCAACAGCTTACCTACACTTTGCTCGATGTTAGAACCGAGGCGATCCAGCGGGAGCGGGAAGGGTTGCCCAGTGGGGTGAGAGGTCGCAGTCAGTCAGTCCCCTCCGTCTATGGTGTCCAGTACGGTGTTCAGGGTGGCCCTCCGGCTGCTGTTCCATCCTCATCGGTGGCAGAGATGAGTGAGCTGAGAGAGATGCTGAAGCGGCAGCAGGAGCAGCTAAACCAGCTTATGAGTAGCATTGTTCAGCTGCAGAACTCTCAGCAGTACAGTCGTCCACCTCGTACTGGTCCCCTACTATGCAGGCGTTGTAATCAGCCTGGGCATTTTGCACGAGAGTGTGGCGTTGTGCGTGTCCCTCGTCAGTCACAGTTCCCCTCACGACCCCCCTCCAATTCTGATTGCCAGTCTCGCGCCCCAACGGCGACGGAAAACTAGAGCCCACCGAACTGCAGAACCACGGTTTGGGTGGGGCTGCTTCTGGCTCACAAGCTATTTCACAGAACTCGGATGCTTCTGAGTTAATCTCGTCTTGTCCTCATTTGGATGTGGACATGGGTGGAGTGAGGGTTTCTTGTTTGGTAGACACCGGTTCAATGGTGTCTACAGTTTCTGAGAGCTTTTTCCGCCAGCATTTTGAGCCTTGGGGCCAGGAGCGCCTTTGTTTGTGTCACTGGTTGGAGCTTAAAGCTGCTAACGGTTTAAAGATTCCTTACATCGGGTACTTGGAGCTCGATGTGCAACTTTGTCACAAACTGATGCCTCGCTGTGGTGTTTTGGTGGTGAGGGATCCACCTGGTGGCATGCCTGCCTCAGTGCCTGGTGTGTTGGGGATGAATATCATGCGCAAATGTTACCATGAACTGTTTGTACAGCATGGTGCGGCCTTGTTTGCTCAGGTCTGTGTCTCCCAGGCTCCCAAGCAGGTTGTACAGGCACTGCAAAAGTGCCACCATGCTGATGTTCAGCCCCCCCCGCCCCCCCCCCGCCCTGGGAAGGTGAAGGTCAGGGGTAAGAGAGCCTGGCATGTTCCAGGTGGTGTCATGAAGATGGTGGCCACCACGTGTTCTGAGCAGTACTCAGGCTGCACTGTGTTGTTTGAACCCTTGGATGTTGGTTTGCCAGCTGGGTTATTTGCTTCCCCTGCTTTGGTCAGAGTTATCAGGGGCACAGCCTACATTCCTGTCATCAATGTTGGCTCCACTGACGTTACACTGTATCCTTGCACTACTGTTGGCACATTGAATTTGGCCAATGTTGTCAGCCTTCCTTCAGGGGTCACTGAGGTGCCCTCGGTGACAGCCCCTGTGTCTTCTCAGACAGTCTCTTGTAGTGTGCAGCAGCAGTTAGAGGATGTGGACCTGTCCACGTTGTCTGCAGAAGAACAGGTTCAGGTGAAGTCCTTGCTTAGGCAGTACACTTCTGTCTTTTCAGCCCATGATGACGATCTTGGTTGCACTAATCTCATCTCCCACGACATTCCTTTGGTAGATGATACTCCAGTAAGGCAACGTTATTGCCGCATCCCACCCTCAGAATATGAGGTTGTGAAGGAGCATATTAACCAGTTGTTGACATCACAGGTCATTCGGGAGAGTAGCAGCCCCTATGCCTCGCCCATTGGGTTGGTACGGAAGAAGGATGGCAGCATACGCATGTGTGTTGACTATCGACAGCTCAACAGTAAGACTCAAAAAGATGCATTCCCTCTGCCACGCATAGAGGAATCTTTAGATGTGTTGTCAGGTGCTTGTTGGTTCTCAACCTTGGACTTGACCAGTGGCTACAATCAGGTGCCAGTCACAGAGGCAGACCGACCAAAGACTGCTTTTTGCACACCCTTTGGTTTCTTTGAATGGAACAGGATGCCTTTTGGGCTTTGCAACGTGCCCAGTACATTTCAGAGGTTAATGCAACGCATCTTTGGAGACCAGCAGTGTCAGTCTTTATTGTTATATCTGGACGACATTGTGGTGTTTTCCTCCACTGTGGATCAACACTTGGAGAGGTTGAAGGTGGTGATGGAACGGCTTCAACATGAGGGCCTTAAAGCTAAACTTAGCAAGTGTTCTTTCTTTCAGAAAGAGGTACACTACTTGGGCCATGTGATTTCTCGCGATGGCGTCTCCACAGACCCGGGCAAAATAGAGGTAGTTGCCAATTGGCCGACCCCCACTACTGCCTCAGAGCTGTGTTCTTTTCTTGGTTTCGCCAGTTACTACCGCCGATTTGTGGAGGGTTTCGCCAAATTGGCGGCTCCCCTGCATAAGGCTGTAGCTGAGTGTGGTCACACCAAGACTGGGAGGAGGACTGATCAACAGCTCCTCCGATGTTGGACAGATGAGTGTCAGCGTAGCTTTGAGACCCTGAAAGCTAAGCTCACCACCGCACCAATGTTGGCGTATGCAAACTTCACCCTTCCATTCATTCTGGAAGTTGATGCAAGTCATGGCGGCTTAGGAGCAGTCCTTTCTCAGGAGCAGGCAGGCAAAGTGAGGCCAATAGCTTATGCTAGCCGGGGCCTGAGGCCTACAGAAAGGAACATGGCTAACTATAGCTCCATGAAGCTAGAGTTCTTGGCCCTTAAGTGGGCCATGACAGAGAAATTCAGAGAGTACTTGCTGGGTAATAAATGTGTTGTGTATACCGATAACAACCCTCTCAGTCATTTATCCTCTGCTAAGTTCGCTGCTACAGAGCAGAGGTGGGCAGCCCAGCTAGCCTCTTTTGACTTTGAGATAAAGTACCGGTCAGGGAGGAGTAATACCAATGCCGATGCCCTTTCTCGCCAACATCCACCAGGATCTCAGGAGGTTGAAGCCATGTTTCCGGGTACTGCTATGCCCAAACCGTTACAGCAAGCTTTGGGGTTGAGGAAGGCTGAAGCCACCCAGGCTTCCATTGCAGCCATGCCACAACTGACCATTGCTGAGCTTCGTGCCTCTCAGCAGGCTGACCCTGTTATACAGGAGCTGCTGGAGTTTTGGGTGCAGAAGCGGCGCCCCAAGCGGGAGGAGCAGTCCCAGCTGTCGCAGGACACACTTGTCCTGCTTCGGCAGTGGGACCGCCTAGTCGAGAAAGAGGGTGTCTTGTACCGTAAGGTGTTTTGTTCAGATGGTGCTAAGGCAGTGTTCCAGCTGTTGTTGCCAAGTGCTTTAGTGAATGAGGTTTTGACCAAAGTTCACCAGGAGCATGGACATCAGGGAGTGGAGTGGACGCTGGCGCTCCTACGTTCCCGATGTTATTGGCCTGGTCTTTCTGCTGATGTTGCTCGATGGTGTCAGCTGTGTGAAAGATGTCAAGTGGCCAAGGATGTTCATCCAAGGGCTCATGGTGTCATGGGGCATTTGTTGGCTTCACGCCCTAATGAAACCCTTGCCATCGACTACACAAGTCTTGAGCCTGCCCAGAATTGCATGGAGAATGTCCTGGTCCTGAAAGATGTTTTCTCTAAGTACACCGTTGCTATACCTACTGCGATCAGCGTGCTGCCACTGTGGCCAGGGTATTGGTGTCAGAGTGGTTCTACAGGTTCGGTGTGCCAGCTCAGTTACATTCAGACCAGGGGCGTGATTTTGAAAGTTCCCTCATTCAGCGGTTGTGTAGTTTATATGGCATTGTGAAATCATGCACTACTCCATATCACCCTGAAGGAAATGGCCAGTGCGAACGTTTCAATCGGACACTCCACAATCTACTTCGCACGCTACCAGTGTCCCGGAAAAGGGACTGGCATGTGTGCCTGCCTCATGTTCTTTATTGTTACAACACAACTCCCCACCAGTCCACCGGAGAGTCTCCCTTCTTTTTAAAGTTTGGGCAGGAACCAAGGCTGCCAATTGACTTCTTGTTGGGTCGAGTTGAGAGCCCAGTTGGCGGGTCTGTTCATGAGTGGGTCGAAGAGCATCAAGCCCGATTGCAGCTGGCCTTTGAGGGTGAGAGGGAACGTTTGCAGCAGGCTGCTGATTGCAGGAAAAGGGTTCATAACCAGCAGGTCAAAGATTCACCTTTGAGTGAAGGGCAACTGGTTTTTCTGCGGGACCTTGGTGCAAGGGGAACACATAAGACCAGGGATTGTTGGAGCTTGGTGAAGTACCGTGTGATAAAAGCACCTAGAGAGGGTGGCACAGTGTATACCATCGCACCGATGGATGATGAGACCAAGGCCAGACAGGTCCATCGCAGCATGCTGAAGGCTGTCCTCGGAGTCGATCCACAGAGTCATGCCTCATCTGAAAATTTATCACCTGTAGAAGAACTGACCTCAAGGGAGGAACATCCATTTGAGTATGATTTGCTTGTTGTCCAGCAGCATCCTGCTGTAACCACTTCTGCCTTACCCTCCTCTAGACCTGCAATGGCTTTGTTCCAACAGCCAGTGCCACCATTGGACCCAAATCCTCTTCAGACTTCCCCCTTGGTAGTTTCATCCCAGGGAACACCGACATCTTCAGCCCCATTTTCAGTGGGTGGCCTAGACCCTGACCAGGTGGCTCCACACCGGACCACCCGGCAGACCGCCGGCCAGCACTCCAACATACACCGTCTTCCACGGTCGGTAGGAGATGCTCGGGCTGCTAACGCTGCTTCTGTGTCCAACGTCGTTTCTGCTTTGTTTAGACCATGGAACTAGCAGGTGACGCTAGCTTTAATTTGTTGATTGTCGGGGCGACGATCCAAGGAGGAGGGGTAGAATGTAGCAGGATAGATTATTGTGACCAGCCCTGCTAATAACGTCAGTGAGAGGAGGGGGGGGGCGCTGATATATAAGGGGTGATTTTCTCACCGGTTCTTCCTTTTCCGCATTCCGCTGGTGCGTCACATCCGGGCTCGACGTGTTGGTCTTTCAGGACCGCTGCTTCGGTGCCGTTTCGGCATATTTGGGCGATCTGCATCTGGCTTGGTGGTAATCGAAGGCTGGGGGCCGGCGTTCTCCCTCTCTCTCCCTCCGCCCCTTCCTCTCTGTGTCTCATCCGTATGGAACTGAATCAGGAGTGAGTCACGTGGCTACTGCTGTTTTGTCCCCCATGAGTGTTGTTCTCCGTGGTGTTCCTGCTGCGTGCGCCGACCAATGCGTCTCCCCCACACTGACTTATTGTTAGCTGCTGCTTGTGACTAGCTGGAGGTCGCTTCGCTGTGCTCTGCCGGCGCGTGCGTCGGGCCTGCTGTCGCCGTCTGATTTCTGTGCACACGCTGCACTCCAGAGCAGCGCACTGAGGCCTTTTACTGTGCTGCGTGTCCTGTTTTAATTATGTCAATGACGACTCCGTGCAATTATTAATCATTGTTATCTGGATCCGTGGTTTAGTTTCAATTTGTTATTTTGAATTCCTTATGTAATTCATTTGTATTTGATTTGTTTTCATATTAATTATTGTCATTTGGATCTGTTATTTAGTTTTAATTTGTTTATTTTGAATTCTTTATGTAATTAGTTTGTATTTGATTTGTTTTCATATTAATTATTGTCATTTGGATCTGTTATTTAGTTTTGTTTATTTTGAATTCTTTATGTAATTAGTTTGCATTTGATTGGTTTTATTACATTGTGACTTGTTTATTGACTTGTGTATCTTTTTCTTCCTTTTAGTTGCTGGAGACCGGTGGTGGTGTTGGTGGCTGGTGTCCCCTTCTTCGTCTGCTGTGTCCTGGGAGCGGTTAATGTCACTGAGGGTTTTTGTCCATGCGTATTGGGTGATCTCTTGGTTTGTTTGGTTTGGCACTAGCTGTCGCTCACCTACCTGTCTCCAGCCTCATTTAACCTTTCTTTTGTAATATGTGCATGGATTAGTTTTTTTTACATCCAACTGACTCTGTAAAGCCCTTTGAGATAACCTTGTTGTGATATTGGGCTATACAAATACAAATAAATTAAATTAAATTTTAAAAGAAAAGATAATTTCTACTGGCAAAATAAACTAATTTATATATTTTTCAATCACGTCTCATGCCCTGTTTTTGGAGCCAACTTACCTGCGTGCCTTACATTTCCTTTTATTCTCCAGGTGCAACTCCTGGGGTGGCATTGTCGGTTCCTTTTGTTATATTAATTTGTACCATTTGGTTAATTGGATTAGTTCCAGTCGCCAATTATTAAATATTAGTTTATATTCTCATTTGGTCCCTTTATCCTTTATTGCTTCTACCCCTATGCCGCCACATTACCAAGTTTGATTTATTGAAAAGTTACTGGCAGGTTCCCTTGACTGCAAGAGCATGGGAAATCTCAGCATTTATAACACCTTTTGGGTTGTATGAGTGCACAGTCATGAGTTTTGGTCTGCGAAATGCACTGGCAACATTTCAATGTCTCATGAACCTGGTAGTGGAGGGTTTGGAAAGTTGTGCGGTGTACCTTGATGACGTTGTTGTGTTTAGCGACACACGGGATGATCATTTACAACGTGTTGGTGCTCTGTTCAGACGCTTGGCTGAGGCTAATCTCATGGTCAATCTGGCGAAGTGAGAGTTTGCTAGGGCAACTGTGACTTATCTCGGCCGTGTGGTTGGACAGGGCCAGGTTCGTCCAGTGGACGCAAAGGTCAGGGCTGTTGAGCAGTATCCCGCGCCCACTACCAAGAAAGATCTTATGAGATTCTTGGGGTTGGTTGGGTACTATCGGGCATTCTGTAAGAACTTTTTGACAGTGGTTGCGGCCCTGACAGATTTGTTAAAGGGTAAAGCCAAGTTTGTGTGGTCTGTTAAGTGTCAGCTGGCCTTTGAGAATGTTAAATCTTTGTTGTGCGCTGCTACAGTACTTGCTGCACCACACCTTGACACCTTTTAAACTAGAGGTTGATGCTAGCCATGTTGGGGCGGGTGCAGTTTTGCTGCAGGAACATGGGGGTGTTGATAAGCCAGTCAGCTACTTCTCAAAGAAGTTCAAGTCACACCAGCTGAACTATTTCACGATTGAGAAGGAAGCATTAGCCTTAATCTGGGCCCTCAAGCATTTTGATGTTTATGGTGGGTCTGGTGGTAGTCCAGTTGTAGTTTATACAGACCACAATCCTCTTACTTTTCTTTGTTCATTGAGTTGTCCGAACCAGCGGTTGATGAGGTGGACCATGTTTCTGCAGTCTCATGCGCTGGACATTAAGCATATTAAGGGAAAGGACAATGTTGTTGTGGATGCCCTTTCACACGCCCCAGTAGGATAGGGTGGGGTAGCCTGTTTTTGTCCCTTGATCAGTTATTTAAAGTTCATTGTTTATCTGACAGTCATGTGTATATGTTCATATTTTTCTAATTTTTGGTGACGGTGATCCCTCTGGGGCCCCCGTCTTGAGGGGTGTGTGTGATGACTGTCAGGTTGTGACGTCAGCTTGGAGGTGTCTCCAGCTGGTGACTGTGAGTTGCAGCTCGTTGGTAATACTGCACACCTGGGCCCGATGTGCAGAGATTATTTAAGATCCTCCAGTTACACTCATTCGCTCTCTGACTCTCTCCCTGACCGGACTTCCTCCCAGTTACCCACATCTTTTGTTGGGTTATATTTGGTTAGGTTAATTCATTTCTTTTCTTGCAACTTACAACACTTTCACACACACTATTTTCACTCATGCATATCCTACACCACTGACTTAACTGACTTCCACACATCATATAATTAGATCTTTAATTTGATTCAATTGAGTTATTTAAGATTTGTTTGATTATTCAATTTGATTAAATATTTTCAATAAAGATAATTTGTAAAGTTTAACATGGTGTTGTCTCCCCTTTCTTTGTTGTGACCTTTTGAGCCAGGTCATGACATTACCAAAACACTATGCCAAGTCATCATGAAACTTGCGTCACTGCATATGTATATTTAATCCTGCAGGAGATCATAGTATGAAACAATCCATGGGATTACTTAGTAAAAGGTAATCCAGTTGTTCAGATTCCGTGGCCAAAATCCAGGACATAAAGTTACTGAACATGTTACTATTCACAACTCACACTGAAGAAGTTTGTTACTAATATGTCTGATCATCTCACAGCTGTGTAAGACTTCTGTTGAACACAGTAACAATCAAATATTATCAGGTTTATCCTTGTGTTTTTGATAAACCAGGTGATTTTATAACAAGAAATACATAAACAAGAAACATTTTGATGTTTATCTCAGTTATCCTTGAGTGAAAAATAAACGAGCTGATTTAATAAAAATCGTAACAAAATAAAAAAAAAATAATGTACTAAGACTGCGCATCAGTTCCCTGGTTGGTAGAAAGTGATCTGAAACGTTCTAATTACATGTGGTGTGTTGGTGAAAGCGATTTGATGTCCCAGTGTATCTCAGCATGTCTCTGCGTCTGTCACATCAATATTCCTGCAAGCCCTCATTTACACATCAGCTGTCACCCCCCTAACACCCCCTCCCCTCTTCATTCAGCTGTTCAATGTAAACTCCTCCATCACCGATCACCGATTCTAAACACTGTGGAGAGACAGTAATTGGACCAGAATCACACAATGTCCTCAGTCCCTCTATTTGTCTGGAACTCCAACTTTCTCTGGTCTCCTTGGGAGGGAGGGCTGGATGGATGGATGGGTTTGGTGGGTGGATTAGAGTGAATCATGGATGACAGATATTCATCAGTTTAGTGCCTCCGTCAACTGTGACCTTTGAAGGCTGAATGACCAACAAGAGCAGACTCATTACCAGCCTTTATCCCTTTGTGTGTCTGTCGCAGTCCCACCAAGAGGACAATAGCTCTGTCATTTAGGCCACGGGTTCTCTAAACCTGTGGTTTGAGACCCCTGGGGGGGGGGGGGGGGGGGGGGGGGTCACAAGATAATTTTGCAGGGTCATACAATATATCTTCACTATATAAATTAACTGCTGTATTCCCTTTGGTCTTCTCAACAGTTGCATCATTTTTTATTTATATTTTAATAAAATTGTGGAACCAATAGTTTGTGTCCCTTTCAATTTGATGACCAAATTGGTAGCCATTTTCACGGACTGTGTGTTTCCTTTTTTTAATGTTCTTAATAATTACAAAAGGGAAAATGGAAAAGAAATGTTCATGTCACCTCCCATGTTGCTACTCTTGCTATAAAGTGTTCATGTTTTTGCCATTCAATTTGCTATGAAAAATTATGTCAGTGTTATAACATTTGGATATCATATGCTCTGCGACTTCTCATAGTCCAGAATATGATACAAAGTTCATTTGAAGGTCTCCATTCAACGGCATAAATGAAATACAATCAATATAGTTACTTCTAATTCTTTTCATGTTCCTCTAAAAGTCAAAATCAAGTCAAACTCAGCTTTATTGTCAGTTTTGCCATATGTACATTGCATACAGACAAAATAAATTACAAAACTCTAAGGCCCCATGGTGCAACAATGAACATAGGAAAAAAAAAGAACATAACTCTAAACAGAATATAACTAAATATAAAATATCTGAATAAAATATATTTAGATCAAATAAATTAGCATTTTACTTAACCATCCAGAAAGACAGTTTGTTGGAAAGTCAAACTAATTCAAGTGTCAGACTGATTTATACTGGTTCATATTTTATTTATTTATTTTGTACTTAGCACTATGTAGAATAGTTTCTCACCTAACTCATGTATTTCTGATGTATGTGTAATAGAGTGCTGTGCACTTTTGCCTCTTGAGATCAAGTACTTTTAATTCAATATCTTAATCTAGAACAAAAAATGGATACTCGAAAACTCACAGGTAGCGTGGGCAGGGTCATCACTTGTCATGTTTTCATGTCTGTGGGGTCACTGAGGAGCGTCAGGTATGTTAATCAGTATCAGCTTGGAGGCAGGTTTGGACACGTAGTAAAGACCCCAGAGTTTACAGATGGCATCGACTCTGCTTCAACTCAACATCCTTGGCAGACAGCACTCATTAGCTCAGAGGCATCTCCATGGTGATTAGCAGCTGTCCTGACAACTGACTTTAGTCATTATAAAAGAACATAATATGAGATCAGAGCAGACACTAACAATACAGAATGACACATTTGACCTTAATATAGAACATTCTAAATCATATTTGTACCTGTATGTGATCTGCAAAATGCATTTTATTCATATAACCAAACATATGGGGATATAGTCATGTCTGTCTGTCTATCTATCTATCTATCTATCTATCTATCTATCTATCTATCTATCTATCTATCTATCTATCTATCTATCTATCTATCTATCTATCTATCGTCTATCCAGCTGTCATCACTTTGTCACTTTGGAGTAAAAATGGAAATTTACAAAAAATGTTTTCACCATACATACCAGTGTTCATTGTATTAGAGTATTGTCTTCTTTTATGTCTTCCTCCTGGGTTCGATTCCAAAACCAGCCGACGGGAGAGGAGCTTTCTGTGTGGAGTTTGCATGTTCTACCTGTGTGTGCGGGTTCTCTCTGGGTACTCCGGCTTCCTTGTTCATTGTTCATCTCTATATGTCAGCCGTGCGATAAATTGACAACATTGTCCACAGGGTTACCCCGTCTTTGTCTGAAATGTAGCTGGGATAGGCTCCAGCACCCTCGCAACACTCTCAAGGAAAAATCGGTTCTGTAGATGAATTAATGAAGGAATGTTCTTCATTGTCCATTGATACCATTTAAATCACCATTAAAATTAACTTTATTTACTGTTACAGACACAACTGTTGTTCTGCCTTAACAGTAAACTTAATACATAATGTATTCCCTCTATATGTCACTGACCCTTTTTGACAGAACAGTTTTGGGTTTGTGTGTGTTCTGACCACATCACATACACACTGAGGGAACACGTGTCACAACACACAACCAGTCCTCTGTCTCCTTTATCTGGGTTCTTCTCTTCAACATCCTCCTGCCCGCTCTGTGTCTCCTCCATCACCTCTTCCTCCGTCAGACTGAATCCCCCTCCACAGCGACAGCAGGATGTATACACACACTGATCTGAAGCAACACAAACACATTATGGATTGTTATTAAGCAGCAGGTTTCCAGATGTGCTTGATTTTCAATATACACAGCGTGTATATATACACATATATATATATATATATATATATATATATATATATATATATATATATGGCATGTAATGGTACACAGCTGTACTGAAACTGCACAGTATGTTGTGAAAAAGAAGAACAAACTAAAGACGTCGTTCGATGCGGAACTTTAAGTGCGCGTGAGTTCCACACGGACATATTGAAGGAGACACACATTGACCTGAAATACGAAACAGCAGCTGATATAAGGTTATAAAAAACAACAAATATAATGTGAACCTGGAAGGAAGAGACTGAAGACCCTCCGCCATCATTACAGTCCCGTTTGGGATCACATCAGGTCCCGGTGAAAGACTACAATGAGGAAAGAGACAATATAACACAAACCACCAATGAACTACGGTAGTTCTAAAACACTGACACTAGCTTTGTCTGTTTCTCTCTCTCTATCTCTCGCTCTCTCTCTCATGCACGTTGTATAATAGAGGAATGGAACCCAGGAGTTGGACGTTGAAAGTATATAAAGTTTCACTTTTGTTTCACGTCAGCCTTAGTTACGTTAGTTATGGACCGCACCCCCAGGTATATAACTGTGCACCCCTGCCCCCCCACCTCCCTGGCTCCGCCCAAAAAAAAAAAAAAACAACACCCCCCCTCGTGTTTCTGATAAATCGCACCCTGCGCGGGCGCGCACACACACACAAGTGCACAAAGTGGCCTAAACAGTTTGTTTGCTGCCCTAAAATAAATAATTTGTTAATTTTGTTGTCAATGTTGCTCCTTAGTTTGTTAAAAGAGAATACCAGTTTCCTCTCTTGTTAATGTTGCACTTCATGTGGATTTTTTTTGTTGTTGTTATTTTTATGCAGAGTGTGAACTGACAGAACTGTGATTAGATATTTGTTCTTTGTTCAAAACTACCTTTCAGGGAAAAGTGCAATACTAATGTTTAAAATACATTTAGTAATATTAATAATTTATTTTATTTTCTATCTCATTTATAGCAGCAGAATTATATTACTCCTGTTTTTCTATATTCTATTGAGTCCAAAAATTGGGGGGAAAAATGTTCAAAAATTCATAAATGTATTAAAGACATTTTGAGGGGTTTTCTTTCTTCCTGTACCGAACCGTGAGTTTCAAACCCAAAAACGTACCGAACCAAAAATGTTGTGTACCGTTACAGGCCTAAGATATATATATATACACATATATATATATATATATATATATATATATATATATATATATATATATATATATACACACACACACACACATATATATATATATGTATATATATATATATATATACAGTCTACTCTCGTTAAACCACCCGCCGTTATACCACCATTCCATTAGCTACCGCCATTTCCGCCTATCACCATCCGCCAGCCCAGTTCCATGCACAAACAACACTTATACCATTGATTTCCCGACTGTTATACCGCCAGCGTGATTGCCATCGAGTACACATAAATTTTAACAATGCACTGAAACAAACGCGCCAGACGCTGATTGCGACAAGCTACGAGTAGGTCTACGGAACGGCCACCGTTCATTTATCGCAGAAGACTCAGTAGGTCAGGATGTCGGGAAGAGGACGTGGGATTAGGCCAAAGCCTCAATATGATGGGGTGTCATTTCCCGACACGATATAATAATGCTTAAAATGTTTCCCCACTTTAAATGATCCCTTACAACATAACAGAATCAAGATTTATTTAGAAACGCAATTAGAACGGGTTAACGGAGGCAGCGTAGACATCATATAGTAAAGACATGCACATTATGGACGCAACCCGTTGTACCGCCATTTTCGCTATACCGCCAATTTGGCCGTGAACGGAAGTTGGCGGTATAACGAGAGTAGACTGTATATATATACACATATGTCACAGTAGAGATTGAAATCCAGTAGGATTACTAATCCTTCTAGGACAGATAGTAACTGTAGTTTGTCCTAGGACAAACTAAAATTCCTATCTGTCCTAGTCATGAACTTTGTGCTAAGAGTCTGGGGTAGTTTTCTTGTTAGGCATATTTAGATTAACAAGATTAGCACTGTTTTTTACCCATGAAAACCATAAATCAAACAATGCAATTCTGGAGGTGGAGGCTTTTCTACTGAGCACTGATAACAAGCAGGTTGGTCCCTCTTTAGTCTGTCTTTTTCTACATTTTACAGCTTACTGAGCCAAAACCTCATTTTACCTAGGTAACTTCATATGTTTGTGTGAGGGTGGTAGGAATTTCAGAGATTATAAATGTCAATTTAGAGCCTTTTCTTGAGAAATTCAAAGTGGACATGGACAGATGGGCAGCCCTTCATCTATCTCCTACATCTTCATCTATCTCCTACATCACTGAGGCAGTTCCAAAGCTAGTTCAGGGCCAGTGCCTCATAGGAAACCAGTTTTTCTTGCCTCCACTACCTAAGAACTAGCTAACCTATATTAGCAGCTAGCAGAGGAGTCAATGTGTCTCACTAGCACATAACCATCATCAGTTACTGCTCCTTTTAAAGAATGGAGAGAACATTATCTTGCCAAGCCCTTTTGGAATATGCCAATGGCTCTGATGTGTTTGAAAAAATTAGTTGAAAGTTGTATTTTTGAAATACTACTGTAGTTGGGTCAGTATGGAGGACAAGAAGCAGTCACCAAGGACTCAAAGCCAGCAGAATATTTCCACAGTACATGCTGAGATAAGACAGTTCTCACAGCAGTAAAATGAATCCGACTGGTCCCAGAGCTACAGCCAAGCCATTAATGAGAGCAGCCATTTAGTGACTGGAAAAATTTGGAAAATTATAATAAATGGGTATTCAGCCTATGTTTGTAGTTAATGGAATAAAGAGAGTGTAGGGTGTACAGTAATGTACTGACATAGCTCTACAGATGGTCTCTCCCTGTGGCTCTTCCAGTTAAGTATTTGCATTGGTTTAATCATTGTCTATTTCTTTAAAATGGGAAACAAGTATAGATTTTTTTTCCTCAACTTAATTTACACAATGTAGTATACAAAACAGGTCAACAGCAATCACCAACGGTAATAAACGATTACAGGTAATGCATAATGCTCGAGGCAAGGCAAGAAGAAAATAAATAATATAAATACATAAATAAGTAAATTAAGTAAATAAAATAAGTTAAAGAATAAACAAGAAAAGAAGAGGTAAACTAGGTTTAAATAAATTACAGTTGAAATTCATTACATAAGATTTTAGTTTTCACAGCTTTAGCGTTTGTGCAAAACTTAAGAGTGTCAAAGTAGGAATTTAAGTAGGATTTAAAGACTACAAGGTTGGGTTTCTGATTGGCAAATTTGCTAGCATGTATATAATAACAAGCAATTTCTTAACAGGCTAATCATTAACAAAGAAACCAAATAACACATATTCAATTTGGAAGTTTAAAGTAATATCCAATTTTCTACTTAAAAAAAGACTGTCACACCAAAAAATTTGACTGAATGCACATTCCCAAAACAGATGAGCTAATGTTTCATCAGCATTGTGACAAAATGAACACAGAGGGTCAACACTGATCTTATACTTAACCAGAGCATTAACTGGACAACACTTGTGTAACAATTTCAGAGATACCTCTTGCACCTTATTCGAAATGCAGAACTTCCTTTTCCCAGTCCACATCAAAATACAGATTATTCCAAGAAAAGACAGAAGCCAGCTTATAAATTGTATCCTGTTGAATTGTTTCTCTAATGCATTTATTATTAGTTTTTTTTTTTTTTTTACTCAAGAAGGGATCTGAATTTCCTATGTATAATTTAGATTGAGTAATTTGAGGTGTAACGGTTGAGGGGGTAACGATAGTAGATGATAGCAAAGTTTTTAAACCTGAAGGAATAGCAGCAAAAACAATGACAAATTCTCTGGGGAGTTCAGGAATTTTATACTCTAATAAAAATTCATTGTACGTAAACCACTGACCCTCCTTGTTAACTGACAGACAAGTAGTATTCCATTATTTCCAATTCTTCAAAAACATTGACTTACATTTGAAAGATACATTCTGGTTATTCCACGTATAACATTTGTGGGGGGGGGAAACTTATGTTTACATACCAAGGACCAACATAAAAGTAACTGTTTATGAAAATTAGATAGTTTTACAGGAAGCTTTTCTATATTGTAGTTACATCTTAATACAAAGTTAAATCCTCCTAAAGCTTCAAATACATGCATAGAAATAAAATTCCTTAACGAATTTGGGTGTGTTAAGTACCTTTTGATCCATTTAATCTTGAATGATGAGTGTAAAGTATGAAAATCTAGGACACTGACTCCACCACTACTAAGCTTGTTCATCATTACATTTTTCAGGTCTTGTCAATTTTGGGACTAATGCCCTTCGAGACCTCAAGTGCTGAGCTAGCATATACAAGTTTAGATAAGCCTTCAGCTTTGGAAAGCAGGACTCTACCAGTTATGGTTAAATCTCTTTGACTCTATAAATTAAATGTCTGCTATGCTAAGGAAATTAATGGGACCAAATTTTCATTCATTCTTGAAACTTGATCTTGAACAATAATAACACCAAGGTATTTAACTTTACTTTTCACTGGGATTCCTGAGATTTGTACATCATTGCAGGTCTTGATTGGAAGCAAATCACATTTGGATAAATTAAGTTTTAACCCAGAAGCTGCTGAGAATGTGTCTAAAAGTTTAATTGCAATATCAATTTGGGATCTATCCTGTAAAAAAAAAAAAAGAGTTGTATCATCTGCAAGCTGACTCAGGAGAGATTACCTTTCCTGCTACTGCAATTCCTTTTAAGGAACTGTTCCAACTGGCCAGAATTTGCATAGGAAGTAGAAATAAGTAAAGGGAGACGGGACATCCCTAACGGATTACCCGTCCCATTCTAAATCTTTTAGTAGTACCATGGGGTAACTTAATCGGACTATTCCCAAAAGCATATAAGGTGCGTATTGATTTTTTAAATGTTCACTGAAACCAAATAAATCAGAAACTTTAAAGATAAATTGATGTTATACAGAATCAAAATCCTTTTGAAAGTCAAGAAAGGGAATAAAACTTTCATCTTGTACTAAATCTGAATAGTCCAAGATATCAAGAATAAGTCTTAAATTAATAATGTATCTGCCAGACATGAAGCCATTTTGAGACTCATCAATTACATCATTTAAAACTTTTTAAAAATTGTTACCTAAACAGAATACAATAATTTTATAATCATTGTTCAGTAATGAGATAGGACGCCAATTATCTAACAGTAAGACATCCTTTTGTGGCTTAGGGGTTAAAGTAACTAAACTTTGGCACAGAGAGGGCGGAAGAACTTCACTGTTAAAACTTTCAATAGACATTAAGTACAAAAGGGAGCAGGTCTGCTGAGAACAGTTTATAAAATTCAGAAGTTTATCCATTTACTCCAGGGGATTTGTTTAATTTCAGTTTTTAACTAGCATCCTTGATTTCTGAAATAGTAATTGGAGAATCACATATTGCTTTATCAGCCTCTTCGATTGTCTTGATTTCACCTAAAGAATCAAAAAAGTCATCTAGTTCAGGTGGTGACAAGTTAAATTCATAAAGAGCTTTGTAATAATTTTCACAAATTTCAGCAATTTCTTTCAGATTATCAACAATTGTGCCATTTAAGGAAAGCCTTGTAATGCCATTTCTGTTCTGTTTTGGTTTCTCTAGCTTGAAGAAATACCGTATTTTCTGGACTATAAGCCGCTACTTTTTTCTCACGCTTTGAACCCTGCGGCTTATACAACGATGCGGCTCAAGTATAGACTTTTACGGGCTAACAGCCTCCAGGAGGCGCTCTAGCAGGAAGCGCCAAAGCGAGACAGACAGGTGGATGAGGTGATGCAAAGAGGAGACGTTTTAAGCTTAACTTTAAACAATCATTTTGTGTGTCATGCACAAACCCTCATCATGGAAAACACACAAAGAAATGCATATGATGCAGCTTGTAAGTTAAAAGCAACTGATTTGGCTGTCCAAGAAGGAAATAGAGCTGCTGCACGGAAGTGGCACTGAGAGCGACAACAAAAGAGAGACTGAAAAGGTATGTGACGGAGCCTTTCTGAGGCTGTTCAACACCAACACGGAAGAAGACAACTTCAGTGGTTTCAATGCCCAGAAGGAAGACGAAGATAGCAATCCATGACTTTTCTGGGTTTTTTAACCAGCCGTGTTAGTGCCATTTTACTGCCATGCAACAGGCACTGTTTGGAAAAAAAAGCAGTTAAGATATGTAAATAAATTAGTGCTGGGCAGCAATTAAAATTTTTAATTGCAATGAATCGCATGGATATCTGTGATTAATCACGATTAATCACATAGTTATGGGGGTGGGAGGGTGGGGGGGGTGGTTGCTGGCATCAACAGCGTGTTTTGCCTTTAAGTGATATTTCAAAAAATAATTCCACATTGCAGTGCTTACAAACAACTGTTTCCCTCTCAACCCCACCATGGGAAGACATTTAAAATGAAAATGTCCATGGAAAAGACTGGTACTTTTCTCCATGTTTATGTCCCCACCAGTTTATTTCCGCTTGTGAGTGATTGACAGGAGTCTTAAGCCCACTAATAAGTACTAATACTAATAAGCTCAATAATATGTGATGTTCAGTTGTTAAAAGCAAGCAACAGGGGCCCTCTAGTCGTCATAATAAGTTGCACTAACATATGTTTTGTCCTTTCAGTGTTACCGTAGTCAGTTCAGACAGAAGACGGAAGTAATAGACACGTTTGTTTCACACTGTTTGTATGGCCACAAAAACGTTTGCCTGTGAGTATTTTATGTTCAGTTGTTGTAAGAATGAATGGTATAAAATATATATAGGCTGGCATATTATACCTAAACACAACCAATGAATTTACATAAACTTAGCATGAGCCTGCATAAAGAATTAGCAACCCATCTCCGACTGGTAGCATAAACATGTTAATAACACATTGTAACAAACACATCCAAAATAATGTCATAAACATGTTTCTAACGGCACATTTGCATGTGAAATTATTTAGCAAACAACGGAATGATTGATACATACAGGCGTTGCTTCTGCAGGAGTTACACAAAGTTTGATTCAGCATTACTCGGAAAGTTCGCCTTCTCCTCTCAGCTACGTGCAAAGTTCACACAGAGCACCGGCGTGTGGAGCGCCAAAATAAAAACATGAGTTTCAAAATAAGAGTCTGTATGTATAAATGAACTAAGACTTGTTTGAAAGGCAGAACAGCATTAACGGGAGATTTAAAAAAATTGTCGGCGTTATTTAATGAATGAGTTAACGCGGTAATAACGTGTTAACTTGCCCAGCCCTAAAATAAATATTTAAATAATTTTTCTGTTTACCATCTTTCTGTGTAAATATCTCATGTTACACTTGGACGCCTGCAGCTTATAGTCAGGTGCGGCCTATACATGTACAAATATTGTTTTGTTTTAAAATTTAGTGGGTGCGGCTTATATTCGGGTGCGGCTTATATTCAGGTGCGCTCTATAGTCCAGAAAATATGGTAATTGGAGTTCTGTTCCCCCTCTTCCATCCATTTCGCCCTTGAGCATATAAAAGCTCCTTTGGCTTTGTTGATGTAAAGTTGATCCAATTTCAACTGCAGTGTTTGCAATTGTGCTCTTTGGTTTTCAGACATGTTATCAGTCAACATACAGGATTAAGAGATTAATTCAATCAGTAATTTTCTTTTTTTCTTATTTTTCATAATATTTGCACCTGCTTGTATTAGAACTTTTCTCAACTCAAATTTTAAGAGTTCCCAGTATCTTCCATAAACCCTTTAATCTTCTGCCATTCTAAAATAGTCAGTAATCTTGTTTTTAGTAATTGTATTCAGAGATTTGTTACATGAGAGTGACTTATTAAGCTTCCAATAAGCAGGAGTCCTTTTATATACATTATTTGATGACACATTAAAATTTCAAAGGATAGCTTTATGGTCTGTTAGAGGAGTTGGAATAATTTCAACTCTGCAACATGAGTAGGGTAAGGATTCAGAAATAAACCAGTCTATTCTTGAATTGTAAAGAGCCAGAATTATTTTACCAGGTGAATTGGGGTTGTTGAATCTCCAGACGTTAAATAAGCCTGTCTCATTCATAAAGTCATTCATTCATTCATTTTCTGAACCTGCTTTATCCTCACTAGGGTCATTGGGGTTGCTTGGAGCCTATCCCAGCTACACAGGGGCAAAGGACAGGCGGGAGGTAGGGCTGCACGATTTTGGCAAAAAAAAAAAAAAAAAAAAAAAAATCCAGATATTTTCCTCTAAAAACTCGATTTTCGATTTTGATTTTTGGGTAAAACTACAAAAGATAACAGAAGTCAGCATGTCGTTTTCATGAGCAGCCCACAATCCAAGGCACTGCTCTGACCTCAAATCTGTGATGGTATCATGTGATGAACCCACAGGTTTTTTTTTTTTTTTTTTTTTATCTTCATTTAATCTTTAAAATGAAGTAGGGTACACAAACAATGTATACAACAAGAAAATAACATAAGTTTGTCAGGGGGAATACACTACAATAAAATGTCCAATTCAGAGCAAATACTTATGGTTTTTAGAGCCTTTTTGTTTCCAGATTTATCTAACAGCTTTAAATAAAGTTCAACATCTTTCAAAAAATAAATAATATTTGGATTTGTGTTACAGAACTTATATTTATGAATGAAAAATTTAGCAAGTAAGAGGACTAAATTAATTATTAAAAAAAAAGTTTTTTTCCTTTTTGGGGTATCTGGCCCACAGAAGTGATACCAGTGCATGTCAGTGACAGGTATCGGTCGTGCGTACGTGGACCACGTTAATATGAGTGATCCCCATGCGGTTCTATTTAAACTCGGGGATCCATGTGTGGAACAGACCGACCCAGGACACGCTGGAGGGATTCTATCTGTGGAGCTGGTGGATGTGTGTGGGCACAGGGCTGTCTGGGCTCCTCTGCTGAGGAGCTCATTACACGGACTTCTGTGACAGACCGCTGTCACAGAAGAGCCTACACTGAAAAAAATGGAAATGGTGTGTCTTTTAATTTACAAAAATGAAGTTAATATATGCAACACATTTAAATCATATTCCTGCTGTGAACATGATTTGATCACATAGTCTTCATTTGTTTTTAAGAAATGTCAAATTTAGTAGTTTCTTTTGTGTTAACTGAAAGTGACTGAATTAAAAATGTAAAATCAATTGAATCATGTTCATTCACCACCGGAAATAAAATGACTATTGTTGGACATCCACAGCAGAAGGTGGAGCTAATGCAACTTTGAAAACTTACAGGAAGAAGGGAGGGGCGTGTTGCCATTAATTGGTGTGTCCTTGGCCGCGGCAAGTTCAGGAGTGCACTACCTCTACAGCTACACGAGGCAACCAGCAGAGACTGAATTACTGAATAAGTAAGTTCATTACTGTTCATTCATGCTTGTGTTAAAGTTTTCAGTGCTTATTTTCTTACACTATGTGACAGTCTGCCTAGTCCTTTATGTATATTTATTTAGCTTTTTAGCTACCCAGCTAACCGCAATGCTAACAGTCGCTAGCTAATGTTCCCTTCACCCCTCATGATCCCCCCACAGGGGTAATTTAGCAGCTGTAAGTCCGCCTTTTCTGGGGATTTCCCCGACCCTCTAACAGGCAGCTCGCAGACGGTGTGCATGTGCAAGTGTTGGTAACAAAGAGAAAGAGAGTTTGTGTGCATGTGCACGCATCTAAGCTAAGCTAAGGTCATGCTAACAGTCGCCAGCTAACGTTCCCTCTGACCCTCCATGGTGATATAGCAGCTGTTTTAGTCAGCCTCTTGTTGGGTTTCCTGACGTTTTTACTGCTGCTTCAGCAGCCCGCAGCCATTATGCATGCTAGAGAGTGATTAGGGTGAGAGAATGAGTTGGTACACCAGTTGTCCTGTGTGTAAGCCGCGCACTCATGTCGCAGGCGGGTTATTAAGCAGGGGATGACAACGTGAAACTATAGCAGGGAAAATAAAAATGTGGGGGCCGCCATGTTTTGAAAAATAAATTTAATGGGAAACCCGATGTCGATGTTAATGCCCGTTTTCTTATCATCTCCTCTCACTTTCATACTTCTATAAAGCCACAAAGTTTCAAATGGATGAAGCAGTATCCTTAATGGTATAAACTTGATGATAATTTGCATTGTGTCCAGTATTGCATCTTATTACAGAAAATACTTAAAAGTTTTTGTCTTGTTATATTTGTGAGATCTAGTTATTATTAATTAAGTAGTCCACTAAGTTCAGCCAGCTGATCTTAAATCATTTTTCCTTTACAGGTCTGTCATCCTGTTTGCACAAGATACACTCTTAAAGGCTTCATAGTGGTAAGTGCTGTCAAGTTTCCTTTGTGCTGATGTGAATGCCCTTGATTAGCTTTTTTTTTTTTTTTTTCTTTACCTTTTACATATACAGTTCCCAAAATAATTGATTATTTTGATCCTCAAATAGTCTTTTTAAACAAGACCTCATCAGCAGAAAACTGTAAGACCTTGTACATAAGACCTGTCAATTTGAAATTAAAGCATTTTTACATCATGGGTTTTGATTGTGCAGCTGATATTTTGTTAATATCGATTTTGCAAATTGGAAATTCAGTCATGAGACTAATGACATTCCTAATCTGTGTTACAGGTTAGGTGGTGTGAATGTGGAGTTGTAAGGGGTGCACAGAAACTGTGTCTAGTAGGTCTAAGCTTTTGCATCATTACAAATTAAAGCATCCACATTTTGGACGTAGTTCTCGCTTTCCATGTACATATCTGCACTGTCCATGCACCTTTAAGACGTGGAATGCACTTATTGTCCATCAAAGCAAAATCCACTCTACAGGAGTTGCATGTAAAGAGAAAGCAATATTTAGTTGTCACCTTTGTGCTTGTAGTGATTTAGCGTCAGAAAGGGATTATTTTGTGCACATACTGTAAACGCACATTTAAAGAGAAATGAAACAGTCAATTGTATGTTTCTAGGCTGTGACTTTAAAACAAACATTTATTGTACCTTTAAATCTCACAAAAACCGAAAACACTGCCATCGCACATTAGTTGATTTTAAACCTGGTGTAGTTTTAACCAGGATATCATCTTTTGATGAACCAGAGGAAATTTGTCAGGTTAGTGTTGAGCAGTCAGACACTAACATTCCTTCAAATAGTCAGTCTCATACTGAGGACTTACAGAAGCTCATAGAGCAAAGTTTTGCAGCGTCTTTGCTGAAGTTGGAGCACTTGGTCCATGTGCCTAGCACAGCTATTGATGAGTTTTTAGCGGAACTCCATCATTTAATTTGCTCCGCACCTGTTATATTATCTTCTGACATTGTGAGTGGTATCTTTACTCGGAGAAACTTCCCTGTAGATGAGCTTAGAATTAATGAAACTGTTAATGCAATTTGCTCGGGTAATGCTGTACAAAGGTCTATACAAAAGGGTGGCCCTCTCAGCACCACATATCTGCGCAAGCAGTATTACAAGGAGAACTTTGGTGTTGTAGAGCCAGTTGAATACATTATTGATGCTAAAAACAAATGCAGTTTTCAGTATGTCCCAATACTGAAGTCCTTACAACAGCTCTTAAGTAGAAGGGAAATATTTGATCGAGTTGTCGAAGGCCATCAAAGTCAAGGGGACACACATTCTGGAGTGTCATATCATTACAAGTCCTCAAGAGATGGTTCCTTGTTTAAGGAAAATGGTTTACTCTCTGGAAAAAAGCCAAGCATATTCCTAAATCTTTATGTGGATGACTTTGAAACATGTAATCCCCTTGGCACCTCACGCAAAAAACATAAGCTTTGTGCTGTTTATTGGGTATTGGCTAACTTGCCTCCAGGATCTCATTCCTCGCTATCATCTATTTACTTGTCAATTTTGTGCAAAAGCGAAGAGGTTAAAACCCATGGTTATGATCAAGTCTTTGAACCTCTTCTCCAAGACCTAAAAATACTGGAGGAGCAAGGTGTTTATGTCCCACTGTTAGGTGAGTCAGTTGAAGGCACTGTATTTAGCGTTGTGGCGGACAACCTGGGAGCACATAGCATTGCGGGATTTCTGGAGAGTTTTTCAGCCGAGTACTATTGCAGATTTTGCACAGGAAAGAGCAGAGATATTCAGGAACATTCTGTTGCATCAGGTGCTTTCAGTTTGAGAACCAAGGAGCTTCATGAGATTAATGTAAAAAAAGCTCAGGATACAGGTACAGCTTTTTGTGGGGTGAAAAGGGACTGTATTGTCACTAAAAATTTGTCCCATTTTCATGTCATCTTTGGCTATCCACCTGATATCGCTCATGATATTTTTGAGGGTATAATCCCAGTAGAGTTAGCTCATTGCTTGAAAGAGCTTATATCCAAAAAGCTTTTCACCTTAGATGACCTGAATAATGCCATTCTGAAGTTTCCCTATAAGTGGGTTGACAGGACAAACAAACCTCACATTGTGCCAAAAAGTTTCTCCAGTAGAAAAACGGTGGGGGGGAACACTCATGAAAACTGGAGCTTACTCCGATTCTTGCCTTTTTTGATTGGATCACATGTACCTGAAGATGAGCCTGCATGGCTTCTCCTTATGGATCTAAAGGACATCACAGAGCTTGTTGTAGCCCCTGTCCTTAGTGATGACTTGCTGGCTTTCTTAGAAAGCAAAATCATAGAGCATAGACATAGATTCAAAGACTTGTTCCCTGATGTCAAACTGTTACCAAAACACCATTATCTGGAGCACTACCCCCAAATGATAAGGCTGTTTGGTCCACTTGTCGGACAGTGGACAATGCGTTTTGAGGCTAAGCATAGCTTTTTTAAGCAGGTTATCAGACATACAAGCTGCTTCAAGAATGTCATTTCTTTCAATCGCTGGCTGTCTAAGTGGTGTCCTGCCAGTGACATACAGTTTGTGGACAATTGGCAGACATTTTGGAGAAAATCTGGTCTTATTAGGAGAGACGGCATACATCCCACTTGGGATGGCGCTGCTCTCATTAGTAAAAACCTGACCAGGTTTATCACTGACCCCAAACCTTGACCCAGAGTTGAGACTGGGATGCAGAGTCGCAGTCTTACACACTTCTCTGCGCTTCCAGAGCTGGTACCCACTGTAAACCCTGTAGAGACTGTGTCTGTCCCCCAAACATGTAAAGTTAAAGAAAAGAGAAAAACAGCTGTACATCAAAACCTAATAAAAATCAACACCAAAACTTCAACAGTTCCTAAGCACAAGAAAATAAGATGTGGCCTCCTGAATATTAGATCTCTATCTTCCAAAGCAATCAATGATATTATATCAAAGCAATCAATGATATTATATCAAATCATCATATAGATTTATTCTGTTTGACAGAAACCTGGCTTTGTGAGGAGTATGTGTCCTTAAATGAAGCCAGTCCTCCAAGTCATCGTAATACAACTACTACTACTAATATACTACTACTACTACTACTACTACTAATAATAATAATAATAATAATAATAATAATAATAATAATAATAATAATAATAATTAAAGCTGCAAGCAGCATTGGGCGGGACCTCACACCGGGCGTTCCGCCTCCCCTGCAATCCGCCTCCCGTGACCGTCGACACCTCAGCTCCACTCACACCTCTCCGTCCTGATACCAGTTCTCACCCTTTAGTGTCCGTTCTCCTTACATCTCTACAGAACACCAGCGACCCTCTGCTGAAAGCACCATCACCTTTAAATGAGACTTTTATTTTGGAAACCCTACTGTGTGTATGTGCATTTGTTTTGTATGTGAGAGAAAAAATCAGTTTGAAAAATGAATTGAAATTGTATGAATAACTCTGCATAAAAGTGATGATTTCTGACATTTAAGGCTATTATTTTGGAAAAACCCTATTGTGTGAGTATGTGTGTCTGTGAGAAAGAGTACTTTTGAATGAAGAAACATTGTACAAACAGTTGAGCATTTGGTCATAAAAATGAAAAGACGTTATGTAATAGACATTATGTATTATTTTTAATAAGGGTTTTATTTTGAAAAAAAATTACTCCGTGTACTTTGTAATGTGTGCAATATGTCCAATATCCACAATACAATGCAGTAAAACCTGTTTTAAAATGAATGAAGAAAAAAAAAAAAAAATTACATGGACAGCCTGGGATTTGAACCGGGGTCCTCCTGTTTCATAGACAGCTGCTCTAACCACTACACTATACACAGACACTGTCAATCATGCACCAACACAACTTTCATAGGGATTTTGTCATTGTTAAAAGTGCAAGTAAACATACTCTTCAAAAAAATCGCCATTATTCCATAACCATAGGTCGTATCTGAAAAATTTTTTTTCACTTTTGGATTCTGCAGACTTGTGGGAATTTAATGAGGTATAAATTTTTTGTCAAAAGTCTGAAATGAATAAGTAGTAATTGCAGAAACGTAGAGTAACTTTCAAAGGCAGATTGCCAACTTCCTGTTGGAGTTAGCTCATGAGTGTCAGTGTATGATTTGTCGGGCTCAATCAGACCAACATTTTGGCATTTGTTTCATGTTTCTGTGACATTCCTACTGGCCGCTAGGGCAGATTTTGTGTGTTTTTTAGTACAAAGGTGGCGCTACAGAGTCCATTTTGGCACCCAAGGGGTTAATTTTGATATTGAATCAAAGTGTTCACCAGCCATGACATACATGGCAAATTTGGTGAGTTTTGGAGCATGTTAAGGGGGTCAAATGGCAGTCTAAAGTGGAAAAAGTATGAAAATAAACAAATTGATATAAATCAATAACCGTACATCCTATCTCAAAAATTTTTGCATGTGAGCGTTATGCTTAGTCCCCTGAACGCGTAGATATGTCACATGTGGGGAAAAACTCCAAAGTGAAAAATGAGTTCCAAACATCGCAACTTTGTGGGCTTCTAAAAAACAAACTAAGACAGTTAAGGTTAAGTTACGACATCACTTTTTTGAGGAGAGTCCACTCTATCTTTTGGTTCTATTTAGAAGTCAATACGACAAACGGTGTCATCGGAGTTAGTTTTAAAAATTTAATTTTGAAAGGCATATTGCAAACTTCCTGTTAGAGATACCTCATAGGTGTTAGTGCGTGATTTGTTGGGCTCGATTAAACGCAAGTTTTGGCGTTGGTTTCGTGTGTCTACGACATTCCTACTAGAAGTTAGCAATTTGAGCATTTTATATTGAAAGGCAAATTCTGAACTTCCTGTTGGAGTTAGGTCATGAGTGTCAGTGCGTGATTTGTCGGGCTCGATGAGGCGAAAATTTTGGCGTTTGTTTCATGTTTCTACGACATTCCTACTGGCCGCTAGGGCTGTTTTTGTGTTTCTAGGGGGCGCTAGAGAGCTCATTTTGGCACCTATGGGGTTGATTTTTACATTTTATCAAATTTTTTGCCAGACCTGACATGTGTGCCAAATTTGGTGAGTTTTCGAGCATGTTTAGGGGGTCAAAATCCATGTCAAAGTGGTGTGTGAATAATAATAATATCATAACGAACGAAAAACAATAGGGCCTTGCTTGCAGGCAAGGCCTCTCACTGTGTGAGAGGGCCTTACCTTTCGGCTCGGTCCCTAATAATATTCCTTGAAACTCAGGCTGAGGAGGAGGAGTTGCAGCTATTTTTAATTCATGTCTACAATTGAATCCTAAACCAAAGCCAAACTTAGACTCATTTGAAAGTCTGGGAGACTGAGCTCTTCTCTGATCCTCCTCCTGTCTGATCTCCTCTCTGTCCTCCTCTTTGCTCTCCCTCCTCCTCCTCTCTGACCTCCTCTCTGCTCCTCCTCTTCTCTTCTATTTACACCCCAGCAAATACATGTTACTGACTTGACTTCTCCCCCAAAGTCTCTAAGCTTTATCGCCTCACAGGTTTTCCCTGGATCATCTCTGGACCTGCTTCTGTGGTCCTGCCTCTCTCCTGCCTTCATTGTCATCACTCACTGATCCATATAGTTGGGATAGTGTTTACTCTATAGTTACACAGATGGTAGTGGTTTGTAGTAGTAACAGTTACAGTAGTAGTATATCCACTGTTAATACTTGTACTTGCAGTAGTAGTATTAGCAGTTATCAACATTTATTCTGGTTATTGGTAATTATACTAGCACCAGCTGATGTACTTTTTGACAGTTCAAGTTCAATTTGCTGTGCATCCATTGCATCTATGTGTCACCCCCCCCATCCCCCTCTTCCCCAATCTCTCACTCTCTCTTTTTCTCTTCCTTTACCCTCTCTCTTTAACCCCAACTGGTCAAGGCAGGCGGCCATCCTCCAGGAGTCAGGGTCTGCTCGAGGTTTCTGCCAGTTAAAAGGAAGTTTTTCCTCGCCACTGTCACTAGTCACAAGTGTTTGCTCCTGGAGGATTCTGGTGGGTTCTGTAAATTGGCTTGAGAGTCTGGTTTCTAACAGCTTTATATGTAAAGTGTTATGAGATGACTTTTGTTATGATTTGGCACTATATAAATAAAATTTGACTTGATTGATTGATTAAAAAAAAAATCCTTCAAACACGGTGGATCAGGGAGGTCGAAGGATACCCAACTTACTTCTGTTCCATTATGTGTTCAGTCTTGAGCACTTGAGCATGACCTCTAGCATATAGTACAATACTGGCTATGGTACTGGTTAATCCTCCCTCTATTTAGAGGAGTGGGCACAGGATTGTTTTGTGGTACCTTTACAAAGGATGGGGTCTTGACTCTGTCTGTGACAGACTTTAAGATGCTCCTCTAAAATGCAGAGACACTCTTTCCCAGATAAATGAACAGGACGGTAGAAGATCAAGCGAAAGAATGAATTAAATGTGCAAGAGGCATCATCTGATTGTTCTATCATGGACATTTTCTAAAGCACATGAACACACAATATCAGCTGGTCAGCTGGCACAGGACTTTGCCGAGTGTGAATTCTAGGTTAGTACTTACCACAGTCCCACATCATGTCCTCCAGGTTGACAGTAGAATCCACCGGCCAATCCTGTTTGAGTTCTTGTGCTGAAAAAGCACATTTACATTTTAATCAGTATTGTTATTATTCACATTCTGTTGTGGTTGTTGATGCTATAGTATCAGTCTTCTCGTCTGTAATTATCTGGTTACATGTATCAAAGATTGTTCTGAGACTTTGAAGTTTATACTTCTCAGGTGGACCTGTGTTCTCTTCATAAAGAAACAGCGTGAAATTTACAGACAGAGATAAATCCTGTATTTGACACATTTAAGGACAGCTAACTGTTAATGTTGAATTCGATTTCATACAAATGCATGTTTTTCTATGATGTTTATGTAAATGTCAAAATATCACTTCAAATGTCTAAGTTGGTGAAAGTCTCACTTTCCTAAGAAAACGCAAGGATAGCTCAGGGAATGATGGAAGGCCATGTGGCTGCTAAATGAAAGACAACTTGTCTATTAAGAATGACTAATAGTCAGGTGGAGGTTGGTTAAACACAAGTGAATGTTCACTCTTGAAGAAACACTTATTCTCAAGCTGCACAGCATAAATGAGATAATGGCTTTGAACCATAAATCAAAAGTACTCTGCTTTTCTTTTTTAATTATATTATGTTAATACACTACACCCCCTTTTCCACCAATAATGATAATAATGGACTAGATTTATATAGCGCTTTCCTATGAATGCATGCTCAATGAATGATCCATTATTCATTCACTCTCACACTCTCCCTCTGGTGGTGGTAAACTACATCTGTAGCCACAGCTGCCCTGGGGCAGACTGACAGAAGCGTGGCTGCCAATCTGGCAGCCTACGGCCCCTCCGACCACCACCGAACATTCATACATCTTCATACACCAGTGTGAGTAGCAGCACTGGAGGCAAGGAGGGTGACGTGTCTTGCCCACGGACACAACGGCACATAGAGCAGGATTCGAACCGCCAACCCTTCGGTTACTGAACAACCCACTCAACCATCTGAGCCATGGCCGCCCCAACATTTCCAGGTATTTATTTAACTGGGTTATAGAATTCAAATAAATTTTATTTACATACCGTCAAATCATAACAAAAGTTATCTCATGGCAGACCACCCCTCAGAGTTCAAGTTCCACCTCTAACAGTTGATGATCCAGCAGCAACGTCAGCAAAACTCCTCATATCTTATTACTAGGGCTGCAACAACTTGTCAATTAGTTATGAATTAGTTATTATATTCATTCATTCATTATATTCATTCAGTACTCATTCATTCATTTTCCACTATAATCTTCATTCTCAGGAGCTTAAAGTAGCCATTTCAGACTTAAACCTACAGGCGATTTAGAAAGAACCTGTATGGAAAGGCATAGTGCAGTGTCACTGCACCTTCTTGCTGTGAGGCAGCAGTGCTTAACCACTGCACCACAATTTGGTCTTTATTGTTTGGTTAATTGGCTATTGTACTTATAAGTTTTGAGTCCCGTTTGCTTTGACTGTTAAACCACATTGTAAACTGCTAGAATAAATAAAGAATAAATAAAGATTGATATTAATATTACTACTATTATTATTATTATCATCATCTCGAGGTTAGTCATCCTCGTTGCTTGCACACCTTTTCCCTTCAGGTACCCTTTGTAAAATATCATAATTTCATGACTGTTATATGAAAAGGTGCAAAGTAGGGCTGGGTAAAAAAATCAATTTAATCGATCTTAGATTGATTTTATTTTAATTTTGCGTATCGATTAATAGTGGATGAGACCAGTTTTTCAGAGCAGGACCAGGAGTACGTGGAAGCGTGGCCGGCTCCACCTTGTGAACTCCCTGGTCTCGCTCGTGACGGCTCTGGCGTGCAAAAGACGCGGAGGAAGGGTGGGGAAAACCCCTCCGCTTGGAGGTCATTCCAGCCTCAAACTCGAACCCGCAGTGTGATGGAACTGGCCACCTGGAGGTGCTCCAAGGCGAGTCATGGAAGCTGGTTGTTCTTGGAATAATAACTTGGATCCATACTATCACCTATGGCTGAGTATGGGGTTAGAGGAATAGTAAAGCGACAATGTCCAACCACTGCACTACCCCACCCTGCTCCCCAGCCAACAATCACGGAGCGCGCGCACGCCCCCCCAGTGAGTAGAAGCCACCAGCCATAAAACAGAATAAAGATGACAAAGAAGCTCATTCTGAGCCACTGTAGAGACATGGGGAAGTTTCTGTCCTGATCATTATTTAAGAGCAGATTCAGCTACTTACTGCTGAAATGTCATATTTATTTCAAATCATCAAATCAAATAAAATTTTATGTATATAACGCCAAATCATAACAAAAGTTATCTCATGACACTTTACATATAGAGTTGGTCAAAACCAGACTCTAAGCCAATTTACAGAAACCCAACAGAATCCTTCCTTTCTAATATCAATATTGATACTAGTATTGATGTGTTGCATGACTGCGGTAGTCAAATAATCAGGTTACAACTCAAAATTGTACTTTGATATCACTAAATTAATCTGAATCAATCAATTAATACTGAATCTAATCAATATTGCATCGAATCGAATCGTGATTAATCGATTCAGAACCTTATGAATTGAAATCGAATTGATTATGGAAATTGGCCACGATACCCAGCCCTAGTTCAAAGGATATAATAATAATAATAATAATAATAATAATAACAAGAAGAAGCTTTATTTATAAAGCACTTTTAAAAACTGCAGTTTACTTATTTTTACCAGTTTAAACAAGAATGGATGATTCCTGCATTTTTCCTGCATGACATCCATCCATGCAGTTATGTTAGAATGCACACATAATTGCCAACAATCATTAGGTTAGCGTTTCGTAGTTTTTGGTAGTATAAAACCAGTGCACAGGGCAGTTATATATTAAAAACTGCAGTTTACTTATTTTTACCAGTTTAAACAAGAATGGATGATACCTGCATTTTTCCTGCATGACATCCATTCATGCAGTTATGTTAGAATGCACACATAATTGCCAACAATCATTAGGTTAGAGTTTGGTAGTTTTTGGTGGTATAAAACCAGTGCACAGGGCAGTTATATACCTGGGGGTGGTCCATAACTAACGTAACTAATGCTTGCGTGAAACGAAAGTCAAACTTTACATATTTTCAATGTCCAACTCCAGGGTTCTATTCCTCTATAGCAGGGGTCGGGAACCTATGGCTCGCGAGCCAGATGTGGCTCTTTGGATGACTGCATCTGGCTCACAGATAAGTCTTAGCTGACATTTCTTAACATGATAATCAATAAATAATTCCGCTTTGATCCATACATCCATTTTCTACTGCACCTGTTGCAGATGGCTGGAGCCAATCCCAGCTGTAATTCGGGGTATGGGAGGGTCCGACTTCCAAACTCTTATTTTTATTGGATAATGCGGCTGCCTACACGAGTTGCTGTGAGGTCAAGAAGTCAACTTCCCTCCTTCTAATGAAATAGTCAGCTAGCTAATTTATGCAGCGGGCCCTTGACTGAGAAGATGGCTAAAAGAAAAAAAGATGACGAGTACCGTACTTTTCAGCAGGAATGGACAGAGGAATTTGCCTTTGTGGAGAGAGCAGGTTGTGCGGTGTGTCTAATATGCGCTGATAAAATTTCTTCGATGAAACGGTCAAATATAAAGTGACATTTCGAGACACGCCATGCAACATTTGCTTCGAAATATCCGGTGGGGGACAGCAGGCAGAAAGCATGCCAAGAGCTACTATGCAGAGTGCAAGCTAGTCAGCAGCAACTCCGTGTATGGACCCAACAAGGGGACTGGAACTCAGCTAGCTTTGCTGGTTCTTTAGCAATTGTGAGGAACAGAAAGCCATTCACAGATGGCGAGTATGCTAAAACATTCATGCTTGATGTGGCCAATGAACTTTTTGATGACTTTTCGGATAAAGATAAGATAATAAAGCGAATAAAAGACATGCCTCTGTCAGCAAGAACTGTTCATAATCGTACCATCATGATGGCAAAACAAGTGGAGGATACGCAAGTGAAGGACATAAATGCAGCGCCTTACTTTTCCCTTGCTTTGGATGAGTCAACAGACATAAGCCATTTATCCCAGTTCAGTGTGATTGCTAGGTATGCTGCAGGTGACACACTGCGTGAGGAGAGTCTGGCTGTTTTGCCAATGAAAGGGTCAACAAGAGGGGAGGATTTATTCAAGTCTTTCATTGAGTTCGCTAAAGAAAAAAATCTACCAATGGATAAGCTTATTGCGGTGTGCACTGATGGTGCTCCGTGTATGGTGGGGAAAAACAGAGGATTTGTAGCGCTTCTTCGTGAGCATGAAAATAGACCCATATTGAGTTTTCATTGCATTTTACATCAGGAGGCGCTTTGTGCTCAAATGTGTGGTGAGCAGCTTGGTGAGGTTATGTCGCTGGTCATTCGGGTGGTCAACTTTATTGTTGCCCGAGCTTTAAATGATCGCCAGTTTAAAACACTGCTGGATGAAGTTGGGAATAATTATCCCGGTCTGCTTTTGCACAGCAATGTGCGTTGGCTATCAAGAGGGAAGGTGCTCAGCCGTTTTGCGGCTTGCCTGAGTGAAATCCGGACTTTTCTTGAAATGAAAAACGTCGAGCATCCTGAGCTAACTGACACTGAGTGGCTCCTGAAGTTTTACTATCTAGTGGACATAACTGAACATCTGAACCAGCTTAATGTGAAAATGCAAGGCATTGGAAATACAGTCTTATCCCTTCAACAAGCAGTGTTTGGATTTGAAAACAAGCTGGAACTCTTTATCATGGATATTGAAACAGGTCGTTTACTACACTTTGAAAAACTGAGAGAATTTAAAGATGCGTGCACAGCAAGTGACCCTGCTCAGCATTTTGATCTCCAGCAGCTAGCTGGTTTCACGTCTGATCTCCTGCAGTCATTCAAAGCACGCTTTGGAGAATTTCGTGAGCACACTCGTCTTTTTAAATTCATCACTCATCCACACGAGTGTGCAGTGGACAAAGTCGACCTGAGTTACATCCCTGGTGTCTCTATCAGAGATTTTGAGGTAGAAGTTGCTGACCTGAAGGCCTCAGACATGTGGGTGAATAAGTTCAAGTCACTGAATGAAGATTTGGAAAGACTTGCACGACAGCAAGCAGAGCTGGCAAGCAAACACAAGTGGGCAGAAATGAAAAAACTTCAACCCGCGGACAAGCTGATTGTCAAAACTTGGAACGCGCTTCCTGTCACATACCACACACTGCAGCGTGTGAGTATTGCCGTATTGACCATGTTTGGCTCTACATATGCATGTGAGCAGTCATTCTCACATCTAAATAACATCAAAACCAACCTACGATCACGTTTAACGGATGAAAGCCTCAACGCCTGCATGAAGCTCAACCTCACCACGTACCAACCCGACTACAAAGCCATCAGCAAAACCATGCAGCACCAGAAGTCGCATTAATGGTAAGAAGTATTTTATTTATTATTGGTCAACTCCAGTATAACAACGTTATTAAAAAGAATAAATTAAGAGACTTACTTTACTCTAAAACTGTTGGTATTACTTGAAAATTCACACATTTAGTTGTATTCAGTGTTAAAAAATTTTATATGGCTCACACAGAAATATATTTTAAAACATGTGGCTTTCATGGCTCTCTCAGCCAAAAAGGTTCCCGACCCCTGCTCTATAGCATGTGTGCGTGAGAGAGAGAGAGAGAGAGAGAGAGAGAGAGTTAATGTAAGTGTTTTAGAACTACTGTAGTTCATAGGTGGCAAACAACGTCCGTCTTATTAACGTCTCTTTCCCTGTTGTCTTTCACCAGGACCTAATGTGATCCCAAACAGGACCATAATGATGGTGGAGGGTCTTCAATCTCTTCCTTCCAGGTTGACATCATATTTGGTGTTTTTTTTTAACCTTATGGGAGCTGCCATTTCATATTTCGGGTCAATGTGCGCTCCTTCAATATGTCCATGTGGAACTTACGTAGATTTAAAGTTTCGCATCGAACAACGTCTTTCGTTCCTTTTCCTTTTTCTCAACATACTTTGCTGTTTTGGTACAGCTGTGTACCGAACTGAACAGATGCATACCGAAACAGTTCGGTTCAGTATGTGTACCGTTACAGGCCTATTAAAGACACAGACGGATACAGATGGAGCATTCTGTCACCTCTGCATACGCAATTCTGTCCGTTTTCCAGATGCTCACAGATGTGTGCCCAGACGAAGAATACCACCGGGAAATGTGGAGGTAGCGAATCTTTTCAAATAGCGATTGTGTGAGTTAATGAAAAACTACTGACATATTTATGACAACTACCCAGGGCTTGGCTGGTTTCTGTCCTACTTAAAATATTATGGGGGTAAGGAGCGGTGTGGACCATGCCGCCAGCGGAAGTGAAAATGAAACTTATCGCTCATTTATCTATTCCCTACCTCCTGAAGCTTCGCTTTTAAACCTTACCAGCGGAAACACTGCAACATTAGTATCCACATTAGTGTTACCTCTGTCATCTCCATGTTTGTTATTACTGACTTTCTTCTTTCTCTCAAAAAACTTTACTTTTCTTCATGGTATTTGGCTAGTATGGTTAATTAAGAGCAGCGCCCCCTGGTGGATTGATTGAGAAACACTCATTCCAATGCATTAAATATCAGTAACGGCTCTTTGTTACAGTCAGACTAATGACAACGACAATACAGCACATTTTCAGAAGTAACTTATAACTGTAATGGTATTAAGTACTCATTTGGGTACTCTGTATCTGTAAGTACTCAAATGTAAGCACTTATTTGTACTTGTACTCGATCTGGAAAAAAGTGGTATCGGTGCATCCCTAGTCTATACAGTTCAAACTGTGAACAGAATTATTTTTCTTATTTTGTCATTCAGGATATAATTAATATATGTCACCCCGTCACTTATTGAGTTACACTGGCTACCCATAGCTGCCCGCATCAAATTCAAATCCTTAATCCTAGCCTACAAAATTCTCAGTGGGTCTGCTCCTACCTATCTAGGTGCACTGACAAAAGCTTATGTTGCCCCACAACCATTCCGCTCGTCTGGGGAACGTTGTCTGGTGGTTCCCAGACCTTGTACAAGACAATCCAGGCTCTTTTCATGGGTTGTTCCACGCTGGTGGAACGCTCTACCAAGTACTATGAGAACAGAGGCATCCCTGCCTATTTTCAAGAAGCTCCTGAAGACCCAGCTCTTCCAGGAGCACCTCCTGTCCTAGCACTGGCAGACATCCCATTTTAAATATTTTAATAAAGTTCTTCCCAGGCTTATCACTGATTTTCCCAGGATTATCTCTGGACCTGCTGCGGTGGTCCTGCCTCACTCCTGCCTTCATCATCATCACTCACCTATCCTCAACTGCCTCCATGTGTCTCCCCCTACTACCCCCTTCTCCCCTTCTCCCCCTCTCCCCCAGTCTCTATCTCTATCGCTCTCTCTTTCTTTACCCTCTCTCTTTAACCCCAACTGGTCAAGGCAGACGGCCATCCTCCAGGAGTCTGGGTCTGCTCGAGGTTTCTGCCTGTTAAAGGGAAGTTTTTCTTTGCCACTGTCACCAGTCACAAGTGTTTGCTCCTGGAGGATTCTGTTGGGTTTCTGTAAATTGGCTTAGTCTGGTTTTTGACCAACTCTATATATAAAGTGTCATGAGATAGCTTTTTTGTTGCGATCTGGCGCTATATAAATAAAATTTGATTGATTGAGTGATTAATTGGTTTTCCCCTGTAAGTTGCTTTGGAAAAAAGCATCTGCCAAATGCATAAACATAAACACATAAACATAATATACAATAAATATTCTTTAGAGGGAAAGTATACATCATTGTTTTAAATTAATCACTATTACAGATTATGAGTTTGTTATTATTAGTAGTGTGAAACAAATATCATAACTAATTATTTATAACAAAAGAAAACAGTCTTTAACCTGGCACTTTGAAATGTAAAAGTGAATGAAGGACTGTCAGTATTTTGGTAGTGCAGTAGTTTAGAGCCTCCAGATCTACAATGCAAGTTTAAAAAAAAAAACAAAAAAAAAGGTAGGGGAGCAAATAATGTAGATGAGGCAAAACAGACAGATTCCAGGTAGTTCTGCTGTAGTAGAGGTGGATTCAATCACCTAAAGGACTGGAATCATTACATTCTTACTCAGGCTCGGACAGTCTCATCCCTTCCTGCTGGATCTGCCAAGGGGAAATGTAAAAGCTAGTGGTAACATCTGGTAGAGCAAAATTTGTCTGGCTTAAGATTTCTTTTTTTTTTCTTTTTTAATCTTTTGGGTTCATTTTCAATCTGCTGGATACATTTCACCCTTTTCATCTTTCCTCACTGTGAAGCTCTAGTATGCCCTCTAGTGATTTAGAAAGCCTGAGTACACAAAGCTACACTGTCACTCAGTACAGTTTCAGTTACATTTCTATCTACCTGAAACCGTAAAATAACACCCAATTAGGGCTACATGATTAATCGATTTTAAATTGAAGTCAAATTTTTTAATTAGAATGATTTTTAAAAAAGAATCATCAAATCGAATTCATCTCTCTCATGCAACTCTGGGCTACTGTAGGCACCTCCTCCTAACTGTGAGAGTGGTCTTTCACAGAATCTGTGATAGGTCTGCAGTAATGATAGCAATGTAAACTGTGGTCCATGCACAAATCCCCTAATTCAAATATAACTGCATGGGGATCAGTCATCTTACGTTGTCCACGCACAGATCTATACCATACCATCTTCTTCTGAACCGGGTCTGGGGGGGAGGGAGAAGGGGAGGGGGGAGGGGAGGGGGGAGGGGAGTAGCCTCAGTAGAGTAGCCCAGACAGCCCTCTCCCCAGCCACATCCACCAACTCCAGGGTAATCCCGAGGCGTTCCCAGGCCAGCCCAGACATATAATCCCTCTAGCGTGTCCTGCGTTGGTGTCCTCCAAGTGTGGTTCCCCCAGTTCAAATATAACTGCGTGGGGATCACTCATCTTACATGGTCCACGCACGCACCCGAGACTGATGCCTGTCACACGATTTTTTTTTTTTTTCATATCAGACGATATTGATATGTACCACGATATACATCAAATCACTATTTTTGTCATGCTTAAATTTTCTGTTACTGATAAGTTAGTGGCGAAGACATCAGAAGGTTATTTTTCATTTAAATATGACTTATTTTCTGTCAGAGGTTGAACATGACAGATGTGCTGAAGAACATTACACAACTGTTTAAACAAATAAGCAAACAATATATCATTTGTTGACACACTATATAGACCCACTTAAATACAGAGATGTACCTCATATTATATTTTCGCTAATCTGTGTATGATATTTGCCCTATCTGAGTGGTGTAATGCGTGCAGAAGGGGTTCATGGTTGTGTGAGATTAATCTAGTGCCATTTCACTGAGTAGAAGCAAAGTTATTGAATTTTAAATATGTAGAAATTTTCCGATTAGCACTTTGCAGACAGTTCCTAAACTCGCGCTCACTAACTGGCTCCACATTCAAGGCAATGCCATCTACCGATCATTAAGGACCGTTCCTGTGGATGAAAACGGGGTTGTAGTAGCATCTCTGTGTTACCAAAGCGGCATAGAGCCATCATTTATGTGTCAAGGATTATTGACCAATGATCTATTGAGCCGGGAAGTACGAATCTGTCAATCCCTTCTCAACTTTACCGCTGCGAGTGTTTGTGTTCAGCACACATCCGTATTGTATTAAAAGCCCTGAACCAAGACAGTTCATACCCTACTTTTCAGTAACCCGGTTGCCCGAGTTCTCAGTCACATTTTCTCCTGAGAGAATGCTCATTATCTCCCACTGCAGCCCAAACAGTGTGTGTGCTGCAACTGCTCTTATGCCTGTGCTGTGCACGTCAATCTAATTTGCCATGGCTCTCGCGTGATTGGTTTGGTACGGCACTACTTAATTATGATTGGCTGTTCTTATGTCTGTCAAAACATAGACAAATGATTTCTATCAAAATTGTATCGAGCATGTCTCATATTTCTATTGAGGAAAAGGTAGATCACGTTATATATTGTTACTGTTTTATCGCCCAGCCCTATGTGGGCTCATCACAGAATTTTTGGGGATTCTGTGATACCATCCCAGATCTGAGGAAGGGAGCAGTGCCTTGCATTGCAGGGTGCTCATGAAAACAACATGCCGACTACTGTTGTCTTTTGTAGTTTTACCCAAGAATCGAGTTTTTAGAGGATAAAAAAAAATTTAAAAATTAAAAAAAAAAAATCGGGATTTCATTTTTGGGCAAAATTGTGTAGCTCTGCACCCAATGGTTTCCAATCATTGGGATTTCCTGTATCGTGTATCATGTACACACAACCAATGATGATTTACAGATGGTAAAGGTAACTTGGCCAAATCCAATTTCTAATAAAAACAAAGGTTTCTGACAATGCCTGATTTTATCAGGGTTTGACACATCCAGCACTTTTAAAAGCCATTAAAAATTTCCATAAGGCATTTGTTAATGCTGGAAAGACTAATACAGTTAGTTATAAGAAGAAAACCCTTTCAGAACTTTAAGTTTTTCATACATTATAAAATAATCCAGGTGTAGTTATGGAGCAAGTACGGTTACAATGTAGGTGTAGTTACTGGCGTGATTATAGTGTAGGTGTGGTTTTGGCAAAAGTGTGGTTATAGTGTAAGTGTGGTTATAATGTGGATGTGAGTGTGGTTTTAGTTAAGTGTGGTTGTAGTGTAGGTGTAGTTATAGTGTAGCTGTGGTTACAGTGTAGGTGTGGTTATTACGTAAATGTGGTTATAGTATAGGTGTGGTTATAGTGTAGGTGTCGTTACAGTGTAGGTGTGGTTACATTATATAGGTGTGGTTATAGGTGTGGTTACAGTGTAGGTGTGGTTATACGCGTGTTTATAGTGTAGGTGTGGTTATAATGTAAATGTGGTTATAACATAGGTGTGATTGTAGTGTGGGTGTGGTTATAGTGGAGGTGTGACTATAGGTGTGGTTATAGCGTAGACATGGTTATAGATGTAGTTATAACATATATGTGGTTATAGTTATGGTTACAGTGTGGGTATAGGTGTGGTTATAGTGTAAGTTTGGTTATAGTGTTGGTGTGGTTATGGCGTAGGTGTGGTTATAGTGTAGGTCTGATTATGGCGTAGGTGTGGCTATAGCGTAGGTGTGGTGATAGCATAGGTTTAGGTGTGGTTATAAGTGTGGTTATAACTCAGGGGTGGTGCTACCTCTCTTGTGCAGGTCATATTGCATCCTGCTGTTCTGGTCACTAAGGATCCTCCAGGCTGCATCGACTTCTAGAAAGTTCCTCTTATTTGACTCTGCTTCTGTAGAACTCTGTCCTTTGAGACGATCAGGGTGAAACTGTGCTCACACCAAAAAAACAATAATTAGAATCACTTATTGGATGAGAACACAAGTAAAGTAACTACAATAATAATTATGTATACAGAATGGAAATCTAATGGGGATTGACAAAATAATGGAAACACCTTAAAAAATCAACAAAATATAATTTAATATGGTGTAGGTCCGCCTTTTGCGGCAATTACAGCCTCAATTCTCCGAGGTATTGATTCATACAACTTGTGAATTGTTTCCAAAGGAATTTTAAGCCATTCTTCAGTTAGAATACCCTCCAACTCTTTTACTGACGATGGCGGTGGAAATCGACGTCTTACTTGAATCTCTAAAACTGACCATAAATGCTCAATAATGTTGAGGTCTGGGGACTGTGCCGGCCATACGAGATGCTCAACTTCATAAGAACATGGCTCAAAATGAACTTTTTGACCTAGGAGCACTGTGCTCCTAACCCTAAAAAGTTAGGAGCACAGGCTAAAATCTAGGCACACCACTATTATATAAAAAATTTGGAGAACAAGCAAAACTCTTGGCCATACCAAGTAATATTCCTATATGTATTTAAGCAATGTTAACAACCTAGAATAAAGTATTTGAATAGAGTATGAAAGAAAAAGCTTACATTGACACAGGTGCAAAACAATTGTCAATGTGTGGTATATACTTTAGTTGGTTCTTGGAGAAGAAAGACGAATCACACCATTATTTGCAACAACCAACTTTTTTATTTCATGGCCTAAAGGCCCTTAGTCACTGTGGTCTACACCACGCCTGAAGTCAGGTCTCCTTGACCTGGTGCCCCTTAGTCACTGTGGTCTGCACCACGACGCCTGAAGTCAGGCCTCCTTGACCTGGTGCCAGAGTGTAGGTACTTCCTGACCGCTGGCAGTGCATCGAAGTCATGCAGTGTTGGACCATCCGCAGAGATGCGCACGCGAGGGGGCGGGGACTAGATTTTCCGCTTCAGTCAGCGGGGCGTGGAGCTTGTTTATTTTCAGCTGACGAGTTACTTCTGCAGCCACTATTCTAGGCGCACGTATTAATTTTCGCTCATTTTTTTATTGGCGCACCGTGCGATCGTAATCTCAAAAACAGTCGCACTACCAAAATTCTCAGGCGCATGTGACCGTAATTCAGTCGCAGTCACGAGCCCTGTTAGAGTGTTCCTCATGCCATTCTTTAACAATTCTAGCTGTATGGACTGGGGCATTATCATCTTGAGGTGAAGGTGTTTCCATTATTTTGTCCAACCCCTGTATAGCCCCTTTTCCACCAACATTCCCAGGAACTTTTATTACCAGAAATGTATTGACCTAGCAAAGCAATGTCCTGGTAATCTCATCAACAGCAACACATCAGATTTCATAAAATCATCATGTTTGTAGTGTTGCTGTTCTGTGAGTCAAGGATCTCTAAAAAGTTAACTCTTACTATACTTAGTAACTTTTATGTTGAGGAAGGGTATCATCAAAGTCAAATTTATGTGTTTTTTTCCCTTTCTCAAATAAAACATTTTATATCCTTTTTATGTTTTATTGTGAATAAAATATTGGATTATGAGATTTGCAGAATTGTTTTTATCTACTTTCTGCACAACATTGCAGCTGTTTTGGAAGTGATTACATGCCCATTAATGTCATTAGAGAAGTTTTACCTTTAAGGCCAGCTGCTGGTATCTGCGTCGAAGCTGCTGGACTGACTCTGATGGGCTGGCTCCCAGTACAGCATACAGGTCTGTCTCTACTGACTCACACATACCTGCTGCAACAATATGTTTATGAGAGACAGAGAAAGTCCAAACACAAGATATAGATCTGGGGTGTCAAACATACGGTCCATGGGCCAACACCAGCCTGCCAAAGGGGCCAATCCAGCCCATGAGATGAATTTGTGCAATGCAAAAATTATACATGAGATTAACAATTAAATGTGTTAAAATTATTTTAGCTCAGGTTCCACATTCAGACCAGTATGATCTAAAGTGGATCAGACCAATAAAATAATAACATAATAAACTATAAATATTGACTACTCCAAATGTTTCTCTTTGTTTTAGTGTAAAAAAGTAACATTGTATGAAAATGTTTACATTTACAAACTATCCTTTAACAAAAAAATGTGAATAACCTGAACAAATGTGAACAACCTGAAATGTCTTAAGAGAAGTGAATGTGATTTTAACAATATTCTGCCTGTTACTAAATTTTTTGTGTATTTGTAGATCCACTGTGATCTGTAAGTTGGGTAATAATAAACTGAGGCACAATACTGTTGAAATTGCATTTATTTTTCTTTAAAAAAAAAAATCAGTTTGTTCATGGTTGTTGGGGTTATTTGCATTTTTTAAAGGACAGTTTGTAGATGCAAACGTTTTCATATTGTAATCTTACTTTTTCATTCTAAACCATAGAGAAAAGTTTGGAGTTGTCATTATTTATAGATTTTTATTTTTTTGTTTTACTGGTCCAGCCCACTGGAGATCAAATTTGGCTGAATGTGGCCCCTGAACTAAAATAAGTTTGACACCTCTGACACAGAAGGTTCAAAACTACTGATTAAATAGGTCAACTACACATTTTCAATTAAACTTAAGCTCATCAGTTCATAACAGCAATGACAACAGCGCACCATTTAGAAGTTAAATTGCCGAATTATTATAAATCTATATTAAATATTGCTATACATCAATATACTATCTCCAACTCCGATGTATATGTGTAAGGAACAGAAGACTTCTATCAACATTCATTACATTAGAATAATACCGAGTTAGATACATCTGAAATAGGAGGAGGCTCTTTGGCTGAAAAGCTACAGTTTAAGATGATGCATTAATAAATACAGACAAATTGCACTTTACAATTAAATAACATGAGTTTAGTGAGCAGCTTAGTGACCAAAGTTCACTTTTACCATTAAGACCTTAACTAAGGCCCTGGTGACAGAGGCTGGACAACAAGACTGCTGATTGTTGACAGGAACAAGCTTCTAAGTGTTTTGGGC